>NC_064642.1:735728902-736031932 GCF_023864345.2 Schistocerca serialis cubense
GTATCATTAATTTCTGACCTGTATTGCGATTTTAGCCGGTCCTTGTTTAGCGCTAAGCATACTGTTGTATAATTAGCCCAAACTTTGTGACGAATTGTGGAATTACGACCAATCTCTCAGTCAGTTTCGCAACCAAAATAAATAAAGTACACTACCCGAAATTTCCTCTCATGCAACTAGACAGTTTCCAAGTGTCAGGAGGAGCACTTGGGCTTTCCATCCAGAAGCATCTGGGATCGAGTCCCAAGCTGCTCTGGGGGAACAGTTGTGTTGGGGGGTGCACTTGGGCTTTGTTTCCAGAAGGACCAGGGTTTGACTCCAAGAAAGGCTACCACCATTTTCAGTTTCCTGCCAGTTTCCTGGTGGTGGGTTGTGTGGGACGTCTGCACAACCCTGGGACAAAGACGTTACCCCCAGTGTTCGAAATTTGCTCAAAAATTCGAAATTCCCGGCGAAATTTGAAATTCCTACCTATACAGTAGGTTTTGGAGAGGGTGATGGTGGAGAGGAGGTAGGGGCCACATGCAGGCTGAGGAAAACACTTGATGTCATCTAGGGGACATTGTCAGTTGTAATTATTTGATCATTTGAGTTAATTAGCATATCTCTTATATAAAAATTGCGCTGATACCGCCATGTCGCTACTACTGCTGTAAAACGTCGTAAGTAAATAAGCAATGCTTTGATACGTGTATCAGTGTAAATTTCTGAAGATATCATGAACATTAAATGAATGTACTCTCAATAGAACTTGTTTTGGAGCATAATTCGTGGGCGTGGCGAGGTGAAAAGGGGTGCCATTTATATCGGTGTGTTATCCCGTGAACGTTAATGGCATGGAAGTTATAGGCCTGACTTTGTGCACTAGGATCCATGCTTTCGTGCCACGTGACTGCACAGCCCACGACCTGAAAGGGGTTTGGGTTTGAGAAGTACATCACACGTGGAACTTTTCCTGGAAAGTTACCTTACTTATCACATTCAAAATGTGGTAGGCTACTCTTAGAAATGAGACAGACAAATCTTACCAGTACTTTAATGTCAGTCTTTGAACTGTCACAAAATTTCTTTTTAAATTAATGTGTATGATACATAGCAATCTTCATCTCACAAAGCCCGCATCTCGTGGTCGAGCGGTAGCGTTCTCGCTTCCCACGCCCGGGTTCCCGGGTTCGATTCCCGGCGGGGTCAGGGATTTTCTTTGCCTCGTGATGGCTGGGTGTTGTGTGCTGTCCTTAGGTTAGTTAGATTTAAGTAGTTCTAAGTTCTAGGGGACTGATGACAATAGATGTTAAGTCCCATAGTGCTCAGTGCCATTCATTTCACAAAAACTTAAATCAATTTCACAGTGACGCACTTTGAAAAGTTTTATAGCGGAGGAAGTCGTTTTACAGTATGTAAAATTTCTGATAAATTCCATGCTTTTAACTGCTGTGGCTGAGCAAACGATGTTCCTTATACACTGAAAACTGCTGGTATTTGTGCCAGGTACCTTAATGTTGGGGGTAACCCTATATTTGGTGTTTTTGGTGTTCTTGTAGCTCTGTTACTCTAGTCTGAGTCTTCTAGCCTGTCAACTTGGCATTATCCTTCACTGAAATTTCGGAAGCAGCAATCTGCATATCTATAGCTTTCTTCATTATGTTTTCTATGAGGGAATAGTGCCATAAACATAATAATACTTGCAGCGTTACCATCACTGAACACCAGACAAGCAACATACGAGTAAATTTTGTCATTTGTAGATTAGGAAAATAATCTACTTGGGCATCTTTTATAAACAAAGTTATTAAGGCTTTTGCTCTGAATTTTTTTCCAACATATGTGGATTTCAGGAATATCAATCGCGTCGAAAAGGGGCTCACTGATTTCTATATCCTACAGATGTCTATTCGGATGGCAGGAAGTAACGAAATTTAGGAAACGGGATAGGGTCGTGTAGAAAAGGGGGCGTAGCACTGCGCATTAATTGAAAGAAGACGGCGTTTACATTATGTGAAGCACGAATGAAATTCTGAAAATTGGAAATAGTGTACCTAACGTGCTACAGAAATGTCTGGTGGCAAAAAATTAAATGTTTTGACGGAATTTACATACATCTCCCTTTAAGTAAGGCCACAGGTCAATAACGGTTCCCAATTCCTGGTCTAAATGTAGAAGACAAATACAATTGGTTCAATTGGCTCTGAGCACTATGGGACTCAACTGCTGAGGTCATTAGTCCCCTAGAACTTAGAACTAGTTAAACCTAACTAACCTAAGGACATCACAAACATCCATGCCCGAGGCAGGATTCGAACCTGCGACCGCAGCGGTCTTGCGGTTCCAGACTGCAGCGCCTTTAACCGCACGGCCACTTCGGCCGGCGGAAGACAAATACACAAAATGGCTCTGAGCACTATGCGACTTAACTTCTGAGGTCATCAGTCGCCTACAACTTAGAACTAATTAAACCTAACTAACCTAAGGACATCACACACATCCATGACCGAGGCAGGATTCGAACCTGCGACCGTAGCGGACGTTCGGATCCAGACTGTAGCGCCTAGAACCGCACGGCCACTCCGGCCGGCTGACAAATACACAAAAGAGCTCAGTGATGAAAATTGATTTTTAGCTTTCACAACGATGCAGCAATGCACAATGGTGAAGTTAACGAAAGAGAAACAGAAATGGCGTCAGAAAGAGACACACACGCTCACACACACTGCTAAGCGACGGTATTAAAAAAAGGAAGAAATAAACAGCTTCTATCGAAGGATCGAGGCTAAATTCGAGCTGGGGTTCATTTGACAAAACTCTGATGCTAAGCCGAGAAACGACTGTTACGGTTGGGCGAAGCAGGCTAATTAATTGGATTCGTGAGGAGGAGGGCGTCATCTGCGACAGCCCGGTACCTTTGTGAGTGTGTGTGTGTGTGTGTGTGTGTGTGTTGCGCTGTGGGGCAAAGTGCGAGGGCGCAGTGTCCTCAGCAACAGTGACAGAGGCTGCAGGCCGGGGGTGACGCGCTGTCGATGGCCGTGGAAGGCGAGGGCAACCGGGCCACGTAATTAGCGTGCCCGCTCCGGCCTGATTAGAAGCGCCGCTGCAAGATTAAGAGCCTCGTCACGGTCCGAGCGGCTGTGTTTGCCGAGTCCTAGGGCTGCCGTGGGAGAGGAACTGTTCCAGTGAGTTCGCATCACGCGAGACGCCGCAGTGTAGGTGCCGCGGTAAGTAGCTGTTTGTCCAGAAAGAAGTCAGCACAGCATACTGCAGCAAATAAGCAGCGACATTAGCTATGCGCACTGTAGGCGGTCCAGTAACATTACTGTTCCACGTCAACGTCCGATAACCACTCAAAGAGGGGAGGTGGCAGCACTAGCAGTGGAAAGTAGAAAATACGTGTCTGGCGGACGCGGGAAACAATGCATTCGCCGTAATGCGGAAACGGAGAGACTTTCCGGAAGTCGAAAAGGCCACGATCATTGGCTTCCCGGCCACGTTGTGCTTAAAATATACCCTGCATGCCAAAATGGTGCTACCCAAAACCGACATCGAAATGTCTGTGGTGCACCATGGTACATGCCAGGAGTAAACAGTGGTGGATTAATGAAGTTTGGTGGGTGGGGGCGGTTGCCTAGAAGAGAAAGAATGTTAACGGACAAAAAAGCATTCAGGAACTACTACTTGGCCGGCCGAAGTGGCCGAGCGGTTCTAGACGCTACAGTCTGGAGCCGCGCGACCGCTAAGATCGCGGGTTCCAATCCTGCCTCGGGCATGGATGTGTGTGTTGTCCTTACGTTAGTTAGGTTTAAGTAGTTCTAAGTTCTAGGGGACTGATGACCACAGCAGTTGAGTCCCATAGTGCTCAGAGTCATTTGAACCATTTTTTTAAGTTCTTATTTTGTTGACAGTTATGTTTTCACCAGTTTAGTTCATAAATATACTTATTTTGAAAATTATATTTGTAAAGCGTGCTTTTGTGGCCGATCGGGAGGCCCTGGTAACATCTGACACCCACAATTCGGAGGCGGAGCACAAGTTACTGGTACAGGTAGTACACTCTCTGGGACAAACGAAGTAAGGTGGCTTGGGGCATACTGAATTAAATGACTAAATCACCTCTAAATTCGTGTGCTTAACTTTGGCGCAAATTACAAAACTCATATGATTTTAATTTAGTTACAACTCTTGGGCGATGGGGGGTGGGGGTGGAGGGGTTGGGAGCGGGTGAATGACGTCTGAGGAGATGTGCGCAGATGAACAGACGTGCAACTGTGGGGTAACTGACCATCCCCATGAACTAATGAGCTACGAAGAGTGATGACGATGTTTGGTTTGTGCAGCGCTCAACTGCGCCGTCATCAGCTCCCATACAAAGCCCCAATCCTTACACACTCCAATCTAGCCACTTGCAGGAATGGTGATGAAATGATGAGGACAACACAAACACACAGTCCCCAGGCAGAGAAAATCCCCAACCCAGCCAGGAATCGAACCGGGGGCCCTGAGATCTAAAGGCAGCAAAGCTAGACACTAGACCACGAGCGAGCCACCAACAGCGTCCCAACGAAAGTTCAGCCAACATTGTTGCGAAGAGACCTTCGTAGCAGGTGCCTCGTTCGTGAACTCATCCTGACTGCTGTTAATCGGCGACAAAGGCTGGAATTGGGACGCCGATACCGGCGACGAAGGCTTGAATTTGAACGCCAGTATCGCAACTGGACGTCCACCGAGTGCTTGCCACGAGAAAGTAGAGATGATTACATCTTGAAGAGCCTGGCAAACTTCAATTTTCTAGAAAAGCAGTAATGGTGAAAACAACATTCCACCAAGCTATTATTTGAGCACAGAAGCTGACATGTAAAAATAATTTTTCTCTGATCTTAACAGACGTGCAGCACAGCTGATTGTGTTCTACCTGTTATTTAGGACCCAGATAGCTGTCCCCTGCTGCAAGGGACCTAATTTCATGATCTAGGCTCCCCAGGGACTTCAGGGGATTGGCCTCAAGCAGTCCCCCCCCTCCCCCCCCCCCCCCCCCCCTCTTGCTGTGTTGTCCATCCAAGACTTCCTCACTTCCATACAGAACCTCAAATATAGGACATGCAATTAACTAAGGAATTAGAGAGCAATTACACTAAATTGACTAAGGAGTCAGAAAGAAATTGAGAAGTGTTCGTGACTCAATATTTGCATTTATGATATGACCCATATTATCAACATCAGATACTGATCAATCGCTAGGGACAGCGAAACACTGAGGCAACAGCAACAATACATGAGGCGTGTCAAATCACCAGTGGTTCTAGGGGCTACACTCCGGAACTGCGCGATCGCTACGGTCGCAGGTTCGAATCCTGCCTCGAGCACGGATGTGTGTGATGTCCTTAAGTTAGTTAGGTTTAAGTAGTTCTAAGTTCTAGGGGACTGATGACCTCAGAAGTTAAGTCTCTTAGTGCTCAGAGCCATTTTTTATTCGAACCACTACCTGTTGTTTACATACTTGCAATGACAGCATCTATGTAAAACAAATCTTAGAGTTACATTGAATTTGTATTAAAAGAAAATGTGTTATCAAAAATAATCTTCACTTCTTCCACATGGACCAATGTCATCTCCACGGTTTTTACTCTGTCAACAGCTTTTCACCGAGTACCTCGATTGCCTCCACCTTCCTCGTAATTTTCTATCTGTGGTGTTAATTTTCTTCCAGTTATGATGGTGTGTGATACGAATGTATTCTTTGGTTTGTTCCACATGCCAGCGTCTCACCGCAGAACGATATCAAGGCCAAATGAAAAAGTTTTTCAAAAGTTGTCAGCATTCAATGCCAAGCTAACTCAAACCATGCCAGCGTGCCATACAGCAATAAAAATGACAATGCGCAGTGAGGTGGCGCTGCAAATAATATGACACACCACTGAAGCTCTTGCTTCACCTCAATCGAGCGGGGTCATGACCTCATTCTCTGACAGCACAACACATCGCCACAGGAAGTAGTAAATATTCTATAAAAACACTTATCAACCCACTGCCACGGCAGAGAAGCACAAGCTGAAGCACAGAAATCCACTGTTGTGACGCAGACGTGTGGCATCGAACATTGATGAACACAGAAAAAGAGGACCTTTTTTTCAATAAATCTGCTACTGTAGTGCCAGTTGTAGAATATGCAAAATGTTAGAAACATGTGGTCCTACTATGAATCTGATACCGATTTAATGAAGTGAGTATACATGAATGAAGAGGACAACGCGGTACTACCTAGGCAGGTTAAAACTTTACGAGCTGCAGTTCAGCAGTTGTAATTGGGATTACAAGAAGGTGAGTCACTGTTGAACGTAATGTCCTCTCCTGTTAGTCCATCAGCAGCTATCTTGGTAACACCCTTTCCAGAAAGATAAAGATGTATTAGATACGACCAATTTGTGCAGCTGGCTTGTGACTAACTTACAGTTAGTTGGCAAAGCAAAGACATATATAATGCATCATGAGGCACTTATTAAACCAGCTCTACTGGAAACAGAACAGCTTGAAATTTTGTAGGGAAAATCTAAGTAGTTTGGTGCGGAAGCACAAATTGTCATTGGAATCTCTCTCAGACAGAATCTGAAACATTGCTGCACAAACATGTGAGATGAAGTGAAGTCCAAAGGCTGATGCAGTTACCTTGCGTGAAGCTAAGGTAAGGCTCTTCATGACTTCTTATGATCCCCGCTGAAAATTCACAGAGTGCCAGTATGGAAAATCCATCTGACCCAGCCACAATTAGGAGGACAGATACTGCTACATTAAGAGTGCAATGACTATCAAGTCTTCATCTCCATAGTAAATTAGTACAGATGCGGGAACGAGGGTCATTTGCAAAAGTAGTGTCGTCTTCCAGAGTACTTCGAGTGTGATTGAGTCGGCCACGCAGCATTAAAATTCAATAATATGGAACAAGGGAAACAGCACCATGAAAAGCATTCGTTCAACACAAATAGAAATTCTGTCAATTGAAATGCATTTCCAATGGAACAGACTATTACATGTACATATAAGCACAGACGGAATGTTGTTTCTTAGGCTTAATACAGGGCAAGAACACATTTTACTAGAAACAGGTGCGCACATGTCAGTAGTTAGTCCGGACACCTTAGACAGGAAGGAACTTAAGTCTCCACGGTACATGTTTGGTGAAGTATTGAAGGACAATACCACTAGACTTTAGCATTGGAGAGGAGTGTTTTCGTGAGTACCTGGAAGTGTTGCCACATGTAGGTGTCGGTTATTCTGCAATTTCCGAACGAGACTTCCCAGATAAAATGGTCGCTAAAACAGATTTTTTGCGGTATACAACAGAAGTCAGTGGAACTTTGTTTCTGATTGGTACAAAGATTGCAAGCGAAGCAATGTTGAAAGAAATGTCGATCAGGAAGGCGTTATCACCTGACCTTCAGACACGTACGCTATAGATTGGTTCGCGTGATCACATACCGTTGCAAACAAGTTCGATTGGATTCATGAGATACTGATGTACTACAAGGCGTATTGGGTGCAAAGTAAAGAAGAATTAGAGAAAATACATTTGTACACAGAAGTGTGGCACATGTTAGTAATATAAACAGACATTTCATGGTTCTTGTTTGCGTTGTTCGCCTGGACAATTTTCGGCATGGACAAGGTCAGTCTGATATTTTCGATATTCTGTAGTAAGAGGACACTGATAGGTCGTGAAACATCCCGTTAAAAAAAATTATAAATGATGGTGCTGGAAAGCCTCTACGTTATTTGATTTTCAAACAGCTGAGCAAAACTAAACTTACTTAGACATTTCTCTCTTTACTTATGCTGATCAGCAATAAACTGACACACAATATTTTTAGCGCAACGCAGTCTGACTATCAATAATCCCTACAAAGGATGGCCGTGACTAACAATAACCTATACCTTTCATGAATCACTTACCTCACAAAAAACTTCCTTACTCGAACTACTGCAATACAGCGAGTGCCAATACTGCCAGCTAAATAAAAGATTCCAACTACTGAAGGCACTAGCTAGTGATAGGCGTAGTTAGCAAATGAAAGATTTTGATCGCGAACAAACAATGTATTTAACTTAATAGTGTTCAAAAGGGTATATCAGTTCATGACATCCAGTCTTACAAATTTCGTTTTTCTGACGGACTCACGTCCAGATCATCCGCTCTCAAAATTCTGCCATCTCTCTCCCCACATCCACCACTGTTGGCGGCTCGTCTCCAACTGCGCAACGCTACGCGCTGTTCACATCCAGCTGCCCAACACTAGAATAGCAAATATTCCAACAATGCAAATCAGCCACAGACTGCACACAGCACAGTCAGTGATTTTCATACAGAGCGCTACGTGGCGTTAGCAACATAAAAACCTAAACAGCCTACTTACAGTCGTGTGATGATTAGAGACGCAAGCAAACCGTATGTGCATTTGCATTCCATAAAAAATTGAATTACCGGAAGGAAGTGATCAACAAGTGATGGAAGCCTTTTTGTAGATTTCTGGCTTTGTTTAAGATAAATGGTCGGTGTCCAGCGATTCCTGTTACACAACACCATATAACGCTATGTAATAACAACTGATGGAGGAATTCATTGAACAACAATTTGTACAAGGTTCAAAAATGGTTCAAATGGCTCTGAGCACTATGGGACTTAACAAAATGGTTCTGAGCACTATGGGACTTAACATCTGTGGTCATCAGTCCCCTAGAACTTAGAACTACTTAAACCTAACTAACCTAAGGACATCACACACATCCATGCCCGAGGCAGGATTCGAACCTGCGACCGTAGCAGTCGCGCGGTTCCGGACTGCGCGCCTGGAACCACTCGGTCACAACAGGCGGCGTACAAGGAATGAGATAACGTAGTGACAGTCCTTGGAGAGCAAATGTCATTATTGTTTTGAACAAATCGCCAGATGGTACTCAGACGTACAGTTTCTGTTGGAATCACCAGAACTCGAAAGCAAAACCTGTTACTGCCACTAAGCCAATCCATAACATTCCTGACACAGTGGACAATCTAGGCCAATGCCGATATTTTTCAATAAAGGACCTGAGAAGTGGGTCCAGAAGGTAAGAAGAAAACTGCCTCACTACACTGTCGAGTCACTATCAGGATTGCAGAATGCAGTTTTGAATGAAAAATGCTCCAGCCAAATTTCAGAGACGGTTAGCTGGGGTAGTTCGTGAATTAAAACCAAGGAAATGTATAGTGTACTCCATTTTATTTTCCATACACAGAACATGTAAAATGTTTATCTGAAGTATTTAACAAGCTACAGAGATACATCTGTACAAATAATGCAGTTTTACAGAGACAGAAGTTAACTGTCGTGGACATGTAATTAGTAGAGCAGACGTCAAAACCGATCTCTGGTTGGTATTGGCAGTCCATGACTTTGCAACACCGCAAACAACCGAACAGTCAGTTCTTCTTGTGCTTATGCAATTATTATGGGAAATTCATCAAATATTTTGCGACAATTGCTAGAACATTAAACCAGCTTTTCACAAAAGGCAGTAAATGTGAACGGATAACAAGATGCCAAAGAGTATTTGAGACTTCTAAAAATATTGGTGTCAGATATTTCCAGATTTCAGTATAGAACTCATCCTTATTTGTGATGCCAGCAATAGTTCGACTGTGTGCATTCTAAGTCAGAATTTAGAAGGTAAAGAATATCCAGTGGCTTATGCAACTAGACAACTCAACGTAAAAGGAGATGCTAGCAGTTATTTATGGAATTAGTTTCTTCTGTCGTTATTGGTACGATCACAAAATCAAAGTAGTTACAAACCACTCATAGTTAAAACAGTTGTTTCGTTTAAAGGATTCTTCTAATAGATCGATAAGCCGGGCAGTCATACTCTGTGAATTTGATTATGGGGTACTTCATAAACAAGAGAAGTAGAATACAACTGAAGGTGTATTAAGCAGAAAAACTGAAAGACAGTGTGCATTAGGTAATAGTGTGACTCAGTGGCGGAAAGTACAAGTAACTGACACAGATTGTCAGGGATTCAGACTACAGCCGCAATTCATGACGCATGGCGGTTTACTATACAGGCTGACAAACTGCAGACCATACATGGTGGTCTGGCTGCATCCACATATGAATATTTCACCAAGCTCTTTAATATGTAGTAGCAGGTCAATGCAGTTGCTGAACTATGGAGAGAATAGTCGCTTATTCTTCAGACTGTCGCACAGCAAAGATTTCTATAATCCTTAACACCATTTGAAATTATTGGCGAAGATACTTTACGACTGTTTAATAGAACCCCTGCGGGAAAGAAAAGTATATTAATAATAATGAATTATGTTAAGGATAGACGCACACCAGATTCAGTCATCCAGAAATGTCTCCTGTGGCTGAACACTGTCTTGACATGGGACACAAAATGGACTATCGAGAGACAACGATCCTTTCATTCGTTTCCATATTTTGGGACTCCATCACTAAAGAAATACGTTTAAGTGAGGAACTAATTAACAGAGACACAGGGTTTCAGCTGATCAAGGTACTGGCAGTACTAAGCCATCGGCGGCAGCAGATGAACAAGTTCGAAGCAACACAGTCGGGGAATGAGAGTCCACACACTTAAACTGGGAGCCAACACATCGCCCACACGCGAGCTGTGCCGTTATTTGGGACAGCGCTTTTACTATGTCACCCATGCGAAGGTCGTGGTTAGATCCTCTGGCAGAGGGCACTGGATTTCGCCATGTTCTATGATTCGTTTACGATGACGTTATAGCCCCACCCCTTTGCGTCTGCGCTTTTCTAGAGAGCCAGTGCATGTATTGGCGAGCCGCTGCAGCAACATGTCAGTAGGCACCTAAAGATGACGAGCAGCTGTCTCGTTGAAATATTGTGCAGCTTCCACATCATTATCCGACGCGACGCCCGAGAGCCAATGAAGCAGCAAATAATAGATAATTTTTCTCAATACATTCAAATGGTAGCAATTTCATAGCAGCACGTTAACACAGTAGCACAAGCCATGGTAAGTAATGGATTTTGAAATTCAAAGTACTGCATACCAAAATATCATAACAAGGGTACAAATTTCATGTTACATTTACACTGCTGGCCACCGTAAATGCAACACCAAGAAAGACAAGAGGTAGCACAACAAAATTTATTTTGTAGATAACATGTTGACCAAGTATCAAATGATTACGTTTACAGACGTCTGTGACATGTGGTTCCTGCCAGAATCAGTAGCCAGAGCAGCCGCCATTGTTGGAGATCACCGCTGCCACACGTCTCGGCATTGAGTCAAAGAGACGTTGGATGTTTTCCTGGGGTACAGCAGCCCAAGCAGCTTCCACACGTTGCCAAAGATCATCTGGTGTGGCAGCTGGGGATGTAATCTGGGTCACTCGTTGAGCAACCATGGACCACATGTTTTCTATCCGCGAAAGATCCGGTGAGCGAGCCGGCCAGGGAAGCAATTCAATCTGATAATTGACGAAGAACCTTTGGACAATGCGTGCCACGTGTAGTCGCGCATTATCCTGTTGAAATATGGCTGTGGCCGAGCCCTGAAGGTAAGGAAGGACAACTGGCTCCAGCACCTCGGATATGTAGCGCCGGCTATTTGAAGTACCGGCAATGCGTACTAGAGGCGTGCGAGAGTAATATCCAATACCGCCCCATACCATGATACCCGGTGCAAGACCAGTGTGGCGGTGAATAATGCAGCTGTCCAGCATCCTCTCTCCACGGTGACTCCACACTCGAATCCGACCATCGTGGTGCTGCAGACAGAAGCGTGCCTCGTCAGTAAAGACAACGTCATTCCATTCTGCCGTCCACATCCGTCTGTCATCACACCATTGGCGACGGAGACGTCTGTGGTTCTGCGTCAATGGTAGACGAAGCAATGGACGTCTTGCGGACAGACCACTCTGCTGTAAACGGCGTCGAATGGTACGCGCAGACACTGGATGATGCGTTACAGACGCAATGTGCTGTGCTACGGTTCGGGATGTCACTGAGCGATCCGTCACTACCATGCGCACAATTTGCCTATCAGCACGTGCAGTGGTGCACCGAGGTGAATGCGATCGACCACGTCGGTCCGTCGTACCCTCCTGCATCCAACGGTCACATATCCGTATTACAGTTGTTTGGTTTCGTCTAACACGACTAGCGATTTCTCTGTATGATGATCCACAATCTCGGTAAGCCACTATCCTTCCTCTGTCGAACTAGGATACTTGATCAAAAGATGTTCGCTGTTGTCTACGAGGCATAACTGAACGTCTTGTGAAACAACCACAAGGTACACACAAGTGCCGAACGTACACTCGTCGAAATCGCCAAGCCTTAAATGGCGCTATGAGGTGACGCCACAGGCGCGCGTGATGTGCATCTGCGCTGAAATTCTAATCAGTTGCATATCTCATTGCTGCAAACTCATGGTGTAAATTTCACTTGATTCGGATGCTTCCTTCAGGGTGTTGCATTTACGGTGGCCAGCAGTGTAATAATGCAGTTGTGCCATTTGATTCGCATACGGAATTTATGAACAAGCCCTTTTCAGCCAAAAGTTAAAGGATGTAAGGAGGGATTGCACAGGATTGTTTGCAAAATGTTAAGTTACTATGTCAGTAGCGAACACAATCATTGGGACATGTACGTAGGATTTATAATTTCAGCGAACACCTCTAAACTCCTCACCAGTACCGATCTTTCGCCATACCAGGTCATTAATGGTAGTAAGATACTACCTCCTTTTGACACAGTAATACCCGAGCTTGGAGCTGCTTGTCAGTAAAATAATTTTCAAAACGGTTTCTACAGGAGGTTAGGCAAAGAGTGAAACTTGCAAACACTATAGTCTGCGAACGTCAGGAACAGAAGGGACGACATGTAGGGAATCTACCACAATACAGTGTTCACCAGTGGGTGTTATTAATACATAAAGATACAACGAAGAAGATTTAACAAATTGCTATGGTCCATACCAAGTAAATTAAGAGATTTCACCAGTAAACCTTAAATTGCAGCTACTAAAAGGAACGTCTGATATTAACGTGAGTAGAGTTAAACGATTGAAAGGAGCTGTCAGTGCATCACCGTATGCCCCATCAGCAACGTCAGTACAGGACAAACCTTCCAAAAATAATGAAAACGTGTTCCGAACGAGGATCAAGAGACTTACAGTGTGCCTTATACACTCAGGCCTCAAGGTAAGTAGTTATGATCAGATTTTTTACATTTTTTTTTTGGAGTTTGCTGAACATTTATCATCCTTAAGTACTGCTCCAAATTTATTGGTATGTCATGTATGATACAGCTGAGAAATTTGTACTGTGTATCATTGCTCAATGCATAGGGAATAATTCAATATAATTTTATTTCTTACATGTACGCACTTCGCTGGGTGAGGGAGGGAACTGATAAAATGTTCCTTTCTCTTAGAAGGCATGCTAACATGGACGTCCATCTAGGTTCTCATATTTCTCGTGACACCTCAATTCGTCAATGGGGGAGTAGTGAATACAGTTCGGAATCAGTCCCTAAAATGTGGAATACTGTTGTGACTTCTGAAATTTTCCCGGTGTATTTCGTCTTCCAATAATTTCCGGGTATGCAGCCGGATCCCGTCGACATTCTGCCACGATATTTCGGCCCAGAGACGTCCGGCCATCATCAGGTGAGTACACAACTAGTACGTCTCTGGGCCGAAATATCGTGGCAGAATGTCGACGGGATCCGGCTGCATACCCGGAAATTATTAGAAGATGGAATACTGTTCTCCAGACAGCCATACGTACTGTTGTGACTTCTGAAATTTTCCCGGTGTATTTCGTCTTCTAATAATTTCCGGGTATGCAGCCGGATCCCGTCGACATTCTGCCACGATATTTCGGCCCAGAGACGTCCGGCCATCATCAGGTGAGTACACAACTAGTACGTCTCTGGGCCGAAATATCGTGGCAGAATGTCGACGGGATCCGGCTGCATACCCGGAAATTATTAGAAGATGGAATACTGTTCTCCAGACAGCCATACGTACTACTAACTAGCTATCGCTATGGGAAGTACGAAATGAGTGCGCAGATTACAGGAAGTATGCATGGAACTATATGAAGAGGTGAAGAAAGATAGTCTTAAGAGAAGTAAAAAACGAGTATCAAGAACTGAGAATCTCGTGTGAAAAACTGAGAGAAGAGCTGAATAAGTTTACGGAAATAGCGCCACAGATATTGAAACGAAGAAAGAGAGCATTGTTGCCCACTGGAAGAAAATCACTGAAAACTCCGTTCGGCACTGCAGACAGTGAGGATGTACAGAATGTGATTTAAGCAATAGAGCAAATATGGTTAATAGCGCATACCAACAAAACCACAGCAGAATGGCATACTATACAGCTAACGAATATGGAAGAGAATGTGTTAAATAATGAAAGAGTGTTAAGAGAACTGACTGCAGCATTAGCGCAGTGCTCAGAAGTACTATGAGAACAATGGGTTACAACTTAGAAAGAATTCAACTCGGTTAAGCGCATTGGAGAGACTGCAACTAGTCTGTCGCAAGTATTGAGAAATAGCTTGTGTGACGCCAGACCAGAAGTTTAGCAACACCGCAAGAAGATCTTACTATGCAATACATGAGCGACTGGGTTTGGCACTGTTTCCTCCAAAACAGTTCCTAACGTGATTAAGCGAAACACAAAAAGAATTTCCCACAGATCTGCGACATGTAACGAACTTAACTGAGAACAGTCTAGCACAGTTCTATCACTTAGCAACCATTAAAGTCAGTTCAGATAAAGCACAAGTAAAACTGCAAGTATCCACTCAGTTTTAAATATCGGGTGTGAACGCACGACACCATTGGTATTCTACTCACCAAAATCTGATGATTGGGTGACGCAACTATAAACGGGTACAAAATCATGAGATACTACTATTCTCCGAAGAAATGAGATCATACGTCCTCATGTCACTGGGAGAGTTACAAGAATGCCTAACAGGAAGCATCACAATCTGTCTAGGCAGAGCGATAATCACTAACATACAGCCATTTGGCGTACAGTTGTCCTTAGGCAGAGGAGAAGTAGTAGAGCGCCAAAACAATTGTAGGCCCCACGACCATATTTCCAGAGAGTTGGAGCACACTGGATTTGTTCAGCCTTCTTACCGGATGTTGTCTTATCAAACTGCTACAAAAATAGAAAACTTACAGGCATGACAATAGCAAAACTACGATACTCTTGCGTATTGATAAATGCAACTCTTGATATAGTGGGAGTACAACATCGTCTTGCAGTTCCATCACTGGCACAACCACGATCACGTTATCATAACCTACATTATATTGTGTGGGGAAACAGATAGAAGTGTTGCCAGCACGAAACGTGACGTTCCTCAACAACATCTTAAACCCTGAGCTGTTATATTCCTTGGAAAAATTGTCAGCGTTACAAAAAGAGAAATTTCTGCAGAACAAGCGTACCAGCATATTCAGCATTATAGAGATAGATAACTGTATAGCCTCAAGACTATAAACGTTATCACTACTAGTGCTGCCATGTTTCTGTTAATAGTTTGTGTACTCTAATTTTCCTCCAGATGTAAAACTATTCCTCGCCCTGAAACACCAGTACATCAAACACCTGTCCAATGGCTTAACAAGAAACAGAAAGCTTAATGTAAACTAAGACTGTAAAATTGTGTTAGACCACAGGAATACAACAGAGACAATGTAGGATTAAGATACAAAACAAAGACTAACGAAAAACTTTTTATAATCATTGGAATAACAATAAATTGTACAGTGTGTAATTCTCCACATAACATGCATGTCTTGAGTTCGTTCAGCTGCAAACCAAGAAAAAAATTTGGGACGAATCTTTTTAAAGGAGAGGAGTATTTTACGTCACAGAAAGATACCATGAGCAAACGCAAAATGGCTTTAACGTTTTCTCCAGCCAGCGTTAAGCCAAGTCAAACCAAACCAGCCTGTGATGTAGCAGTCAAAATGACAAATGGGAAGAGGGCCAATACTGCAAATAATATGGCTCGAGTAAGTAGTCTGAATCATTAAGTCAACAACGTGACCTCGCTGAGGACGGATCATAACGCCGTTATGACACCACAGCAAGGCGCCATTAAGAACGAGTGATTGTTCCACAAGGACACCAATATACCCACTGGCATAGCAGGAAGTCACCCAGGATGAAACACTGAAAGCCACATTTGTGACACGGAGGTCTTGCAAAGAATGCTGATGAGCCCACAAAACGAGGACACATATGGTCATCCTCAGAAAGACGTAACATCATTTCTTCAGACAGACAGCAATAAATACTCATTCTTCCACGTCCATTTGTTATTTAGTTACAGATGACAAGCTGCAATGTAGCCCCTGCGACATGCCATCTACCATTCAACAGATCACCATATGACTTGTATCTTCGAGACTGTTGCCTGAATGGTGTCCCTACTGTGGTCACTGTGAACTGATATCTCTGCTGCTGATGTGAAGTCCTAGGGACGCTTATTTTC
This sequence comes from Schistocerca serialis cubense, assembly GCF_023864345.2. Taxonomy (NCBI): domain Eukaryota; kingdom Metazoa; phylum Arthropoda; class Insecta; order Orthoptera; family Acrididae; genus Schistocerca; species Schistocerca serialis. Next base: position 735,745,440 of record NC_064642.1, read on the forward strand.
AGCTTGCTAGTGGCCAAAGAAATGTTTTTTCTTTTGCTCACGATCATACTGTCGCTGTATCTGCCACGTGCGTTAGAGGCCGATTCCCCCAACAACTTGCGGCTGGAGTTCGTTCAGGCACACACCTTCAATGACCACAAGAGTGCCCTAGTAAAGAGCAGTCGATGATCTTGTATTCGTCGCCAATGTATGAGCTATCCCTCGCACTGCTCTGCACAACAACACCGTGTTACGTGAGTGGCCGCGACAGAGACAATGGCATCAAGAAGCTGTTGACGTGGATGAGCCAACATGTTCCAAGACTGTGCTACGACCACAACTTTCACCATGGCTCCAGAGAAGATGATTAGATTTTAATAATTAAATCGAATAAAGTTATGCCTTACGGAAACTATTTCATTGGCACACAGAGTGCTAACTGACATTCGCCACCGAACTCCATGCTTCACCATCCTGCAACTGTTAGGATCTCAGCCTCTTACGGGCCGGCCGCTGTGGCCGACCGGTTCTAGGCGCTTCATCCCGGAACCGCGCTAATGCTTCGGTCGCAGGTTCGAACCCTGCCTCAGTCATGGATGTGTGTGATGTCCTTCGGTTAATTAGGTTAAAGTATTTCTAAGTCTAGGGGACTGATGATCTCAGATGATAAATCCCATCGTGCTCAGAGCCATTTGAACCACGAACCTCTTACAGTGGGCACTGGAGTATGCTGCACCCTACATTAAATTAAAGTTGTATGCAGTTTCCCATGATGAGTAAAATTCCAGTTCCTATCAGACATGAATTTCATTTCTGTATCTGTACATGTTTATATCTCAACACTGCACATGAAAGTTGCGTGTGTTGACCGTGTGTACGGCAATGAAAATTCACCGCACTAACTTTCAGCAAACTTCTACCTTCATCAGACGAATTATTTATTTTTATGGTGCGTCTTCACTGAAATGCTTTTGAGTATTACTGCTGCTGTAGTTCTCAGTTCATATTTCAAACACCTTCTGGACCAACAAGTTCCCTTGTGCACTTGTTCGACAAGAGCTCCAATCAACCCACTGGCATAGCAGAAAAGTACCCAAGATGAAACAAAAACCACAGTTGTGACACAGAGCTGTGCCAAAGAATGTTGATGAACCCAGAAGATGAGGACACATACGATCGTCCTCAGCAAGACATAAGAACACAGAACACATAAGTGCACAGAATTTAAATAAATTGTTTTTCGCGAGTCTTAGCAGGTATAATAAGTAAATGGTATTTCGACACTTATTGCGGCAAAATGTATGTTCTTAATTCCGCTACTTTACTTTGTATTCACTTTTACCCATTCACACGTGTGTTTCAATTGCTTTTATAATTATAATCATAACAAGGCTTATCGAGGTTTGCATTTCATGTAATACGTGGTCACAGATTCTGTGCCTCTCGTATTCGGCCATATTTATGCTTGTATTGTGAGAGGAACCCCGTTGCGTTTACGTTCGGCTCAGTACAAATTAATTTGTAACTGTAGTTATTAATACTTCAGACAAGCACTGTGTAAGCTTTCATAATCAGCGTACACCCATTTTTCCATGGTCATAATTTCGCCTATTTATAATACAACGTAGGAATGAAGAAAAGGTTACAGGAGAATATGGGGTTAGTAGTAGCAATGGGGGAGAAGAAAGATTAACTGAGTTCTGTTGTACATTTCAGCTAGCAATAGTGAATACTTTGTCCAAGTATCACAAGAGGAAGAGGTATATATGGAAAAGATAGGAAGACACAGGAAGACTGCAGGTAGATTACATCACGGTCAAGCACAGGTTTCGAAATCAGATACTGGATTTGCTAGGCTTATGCAGAAGCAGATTTAGTGTCAGGTCACAATTTACTAATGTGGAAGGCTTCGCTGAAATTTAACATACTAGTCAAGAAGATTCATTGTTCAAAGAAGTGGGTTACGGAAGTACTAAGGAATACAGAGATACACTTGACGCTCTCTGAGGATATAGATACTGAGATACTAAATAGCTCAGTAGGTAGCTCAGCTGAAGAGGAATGGGTATCTCTAAAAGGGGCCGTCGCAGATATTTTAAAGAAAAACGTAGATACAGGGAAGGTAACTGCGAATAAACTATGGATAAGTGAAGAAATACTTCAGTTGATCGTCGAAAGAAGGAAGTACAAAAACGCTCAGGGACACTCAGGAACAAACAGATACAAGTCGCTTACGAGTGAAACAAACAGGAAGCACATGGAAGCTAAGGCGAAATAAATACATATTAAATGTGAAGAAATCAAAAAAGAAATCGTTGTCGGAGAAATATTAAAGTCAAAACAAAAGCAAGAGCAGTAAAATGAAGATTATAATGGGAAATTGACTCTTAAATACAGAGAAGAGACTGGATAGGTGGAAAGAGCACATTAGAGACCTCTATGAAGGGGAATACTTGGCTGGGGTGTTAGAAGCAGAAACAGGAGTTTATAGGGAGGATGTAAAAATGGTTCAAATGGCTCTGAGCACTATGGGACTTAACATCTGTGGTCATCAGTCCCCTAGAACTTAGAACTACTTAAACCTAACTAACCTAAGGACATCACACACATCCATGCCCGAGGCAGGATTCGAAACTGCGACCGTAGCAGTCTCGCGGTTCCGGACTGAGCGCCTGGAGGGAGGATGTAGGCGGTCCAGTAACACGGTTAGAATTTAGAAGAGGTCTGGATGACCTAAGATCAAATGTTTTGCATGTCAGTCCTTCTGATTGAAGGTTTGATGGACGTCGACGTTTCACTTATGTGACAAGAAGGAAGCAGTCCTTTCGGTATTATGTATCATATAAGGTTTCGATGATTCAGTACATCACCTTCAGGCCTCAAATGACGATAAGAGGGTGAACTCCAGTCGTATACACGAACCCATTAGTGGATGATATCTATGAACTGGTTTCCATAGACTAATGTAACAGTAAAAAGTTCATAGATGTTGGTCACTGATAGGATCGTGTTTGCGACTGGAGTTCACCTCAAGATGGTGTACTGAATCACCGAAACTGGTAGCTATATAATAAAAAAACATCGAAAGAACGGTTGCCGGTGATCCATTTTATTACATAAGACCGAATAAGACAGAAGGCACATATTACATCCCGTCACAATTTCTAAAATCAGGAAAGTGGCAACAAAACGAATGTCAACATTTGTGTGTACGATGTATGACACCGGCGATATACCAGCAGACTTCTGGGGAAAAAAACATGCACACAATTCCGAAGACAGAAAGAGCCGCAAGTCCGAGAATTATGACACAATCACCTAACAGCTCATGCATCCAAGTTTATGACAAGAATAATATAGAAAAGAATGAAAAAGAAATTTAGGATATGTTATACGACAATTCGTTTGGCTTTAGAAAAGGAAAGGCACCAGAGAGGCATTTCTCACGTTGATGTTGATAACAGAAGCTAGACTGAAGAAAAATCAAGACATGTTCATAGGATTTGCCGACGTGGAAAAAGCCTTCGACAGCTTCAAATGGTACTAGATGTTGGAAATCCTGAGGAAAATAGGGGTAACCGATTGGGAATGACGGGAAACATATAATATTTACTAGAACCAAGAGGTGCCAATAACACAAGAAGGCCAAGAAAGAAAAGCTGGGATTAAAAAATGTGTGTGACGCTATTAAAAAATGTGTAATTTTTCACCCATACTCTTTAATCTAAGAATCAGTGACACAAATAAAACAAAGTTCCAAGAGTGAGATTAAAACTGAAGGTGAAAGGATAACAATGGCAAATTCACTGACGACGTTGATATCTTCAGTGAACAGAGGAAGAATTTCAGCATCCGTTGCCGGCCGGTGTGGCCGAGCGGTTCTAGGCTTTTCAGGTTCGAATCCTGCCTCGGGCATGGACGTGTGTGATGTCCTTAGGTTGGTTAGGTTTGCGTAGTTCTAAGTTCTAGGGGACTGATGACCTCAGGTGTTAAGTCCCATAGTGCTCAGAGCCATTTGAACCATTCTTTTCAGCATCCGTTGAATGGAATAAATAGTCTGCTACCTACAGAATATGGAGTGTGATTAAATCGGAGTAACACGAAAGTAATGAGAAGTGGCAGAAATGAGAACAACAACAAACTTAATATCGGGAGTCATGAAGTAGAAGACGTTCAGGAATTCTGCCACCTCTGCAGCAAAATAACGGACGGCAGACGAGCAAGGAAAATATAAAAAGCGAAGTAGCACTTAGTCCTGAATTTGAGGATGAAAGTTATGAGAATGTGCGTTTGGTGCACAGCATTGCTTTGTAGCGAAACATGGACTGTGGGAAAAGCTGAAAGGAAGAGAATCCATTTATTTGAGGCGTGTCCTATTGAAGAATGCTGAAAGTTAGGTGGATTTTGAAGATTAGAAATTAGAAGGTTTTCCGCAGAATTGGCGAGAAAGAAATATATGGAAAACACTGACAAGTATAAAAAGGGTCAGGGTGATACGACTTCTGTTACGCCATCCGGAAATAGATTCTTCGATACTAGAAGGAGCTGTAGGGGGTAAAATCTCTAAGAGAAGACAGAGATTGGATTACATATATCAAATAATTGAAGATATGGTTGAAAGTGTTGCAGTGCTGCTCTGAGATGTGAAGGTTCGCACTTAACTATTTTTTACGTACCACTGCACACACTTGGTACATAAATTTTTCTTCCTTAGCATATGAAGTACGTTCGTCACTGCATGAGCAACGGTATATGGTTTAGGTTCAGTGAAATGTTTAGTTTCATAGATTGTTATTAACTGTGGATTTATTTTGGGGCTATGAAATGGATTAGTAATGCATAGGAGTTATGGACCTCACGAAGCAGCAGAGGTAATGTCGTCTCGCAATAGGCAAAACAAGTGCGACAGCTTTGTTCAACTATCAGTAAGAAACCAACGACGTACAAGTAAAAGTACGAAAATTTCAAATGAAGAATTTTACCTTTCATTATTTACGTTCCACTCTCACTACCATGCATGAAAAGTTACATTTTAAAAAGCTATACTCTGCAGGGAGTAATAGGATTTTTGTTATTCAGTGACGATATTAAAGTAGTCTCAGCGCTAACTCAAGGAATTTGTGTAGGATGGAAGTTTCCCACTCTAACCTTACACCAGGTTTCTAGCAAGTTTGTTGTTGTTTTAGCCATTTCATAACGTGTTCTTTGATTGTAATGCTACGAAACATAAGAGTCCAATCAATAAAATTTATATTACGTTACAAAAATACCCGTACGTTGTATAATGAAGCATAATTTCTATTAAGGAAATGGATCACCTATTAATCTGTTGAGGTGTGTCGTAAGTGTCAAAATAAAATGGACGCATAGTGTATGAGATGAAAACGTGTTAAAGGAACAGGCATTTGTAATAATCTATGGAGGATTATTGCAGAAAGAAAGGACATTGTAGGGTATTGCAACAATATTGCTTCCTGGAATAGTAACTGTGGTGATCTAAGGAACAATTTAGAGGTAGAATTGTTTGAGTGAACAGATGTGAGACTATGCAAAACAGGTGTACGATGGTGGGTGAAAGTGACTGTATACTCCAAAGGAGTACCACAATATTAGAGGACATGGACAACAGCTTGACACAAGGGTAAAGATTGATAATAGTTTAAAAGAGAGTGACAGAGAAAAGCAATCATAGATACCTGTTCTGTGTCAGCATATAGTAAGGGAGTTTGTTTGCAAATAACTTTCTGCTGCCAGTCACGATTTTCTTTTATTTATGTTTCAAACGACGCGTTTCCGAAAACGATTTCCATTTCTAAGTGTGTATCTTTTTTCTAGTAACGTTTTCGATGTGTGGATGAAGCTTTGTTTTATTGATTTCAAATGTTTTTATGGTCTATCTGTGCAGTCTCGCACATGTTAAAAGTCACTCACAACTTTCAGTGAACAGTACACATTGAGAATAACTTACGTGTCGTGAAAAACATGAATAAAAGAAAATTGGGACTGGTAGCAGAGAGTTATTTATAAACAAACTCATTGTTTTCACAGTCGCAGGCTTTAAAAACCATCTATAGCGGAAAAAATCAGATCGAAAGATTTTTCTCAACCCGAATATTTCTCAATAGAAAGCTGAAGGATACTGCAGACGTTACGCAATATACCGCCTCATAAATAGTAGTCCGTTATGGATGATATTAGCGGCCTTCGGCAGCACTGTGCGATCATTAACGACTGTGCACTAATATATCAAAATGTACCGTTAGTAAATTACGTATCATAATTTTATCGATGTAATGGAAATGTAATGATAAAATGAAATAGCAGACAATGAAGAGGATGCACATTAAATATCAACAAACGGTTTTAAATACATAAAGTAGCAGACTCTAGTATTTGTCCATTTAAGTCAACGAAATATTGAAATTAATAGCTTCGTTACCATTTTAGTTAGGTATGACTTGGAAAATCAAACAGAAATCTATTTGCGCATAATACTGATTGCAAGAGAAGTACTGACAATTTATCTGTTTAATATGTAGCTGGTGAGTACGTTGCACACATCAGACACCTAAACTCAATAGGATTTCAGTGAAAACTAAAGACCTTCGACATATCATTAATTCGTTAGAAAGGTAATGTAAAGGCTACTCAGTATACTCACTGTAACAATACATTCGTATTGGGGGCGGCCGAAATTTTTCAGCGGCCTGACACTACTGTATTATTTAATAGCTGTTAAAAATAAAGTGGACGAATATTGTATGAGATAAAAATGTGTTAAAAGAATAGGCATTTATAAAAATCTATAGAGGATTATTATAGAAATAAAAGACATTGTAGGGTATTGCGACAATATAGCGTTCTGGAATCGTTGCCTTGGTGATGTAAGGAACAAATTAGAGATAAAATTGTTTGAATAGACAGATGTGAGAATATGCAAAACAAGTGTATGATGGTGAATGAACGTGATTGTATACTCCAAAGAAGAACCACAATATTAGAGGACAAGGACGACAGCTTAAAAAAAGCGATAAAGGTTGACAATAGTTTGAAAGAGAGTGACAGAGAAAATCAATCACGGTTACCTCGTCTGTGTCAGCATAACGTAAGGGAGTTTGTTTGCAAATTACTTTCTATTGCTAGTCACGATTTTCTTTTATTTATATTTTAAACGACGCGGTTCTGAAAATGATTCTCATTTTTTGTGTGTATTTCTTTGTATTACGGCATTTTCTCGTAATTTTTTCGATGTGGGGGGGGGTGAAGCTTTGTTTTGTTGACTTTAAATGTTCTTACGGTCTATTTGTGCAGTCTCGCACATGTTACAAGTCACTCACAAATTTCAGTGCACAGTACACATTGAGAATAACTTACATAAACACTATCGTCGATGTGTGCTGTGCACTAAAAGTTGTGAGTTATTACGAAAATAATACAAACATATACACAGTTGAAAATGGTAATCATACCAGGAAACGTCTCGTGTAAAACATAAATAAAAGACAATCGTGACTCATAGCAGAAAGTTATTTATACGTAAACTTCCCCTTCCCCCCCCCCCCCTTTAACCAAGGACCTTGCCGTTGGTGGGGAGGCTTGCGTGCCTCAGCGATACAGATATCCGTAGGTGCAACCACAACGGAGGGGTATCTGTTGAGGGGCCAGACAAACGTGTGGTTCCTGAAGAGGGGCAGCAGCCTTTTCAGCAGATGCAGGGGCAACAGTCTGGATGATTGACTGATCTAGCCTTGTAACACTAACCAAAACAGCCTTGCTGTGCTGGTACTACGAACGGATGAAAGCAAGGGGAAACTACAGCCGTAATTTTCACGAGGGCATGCAGCTTTATGCTTCAATGATGATGGCATCCTCTTGGGTAAAATATTCCGGAGGTAAAATAGTCCCCCATTCGGATCTCCGGGCGGGGACTACTCAAGAGGACGTCGTTACCAGGAGAAAGAAAACTGGCGTTCTACGGATCGGAGCGTGGAATGTCAGATCCCTTAGTCGGGCAGATAGGTTAGAAAATTTAAAAAGGGAAATGGATAGGTTAAAGTTAGATATAGTGGGAATTAGTGAAGTTCGTTGGCAAGAGGAACAAGGCTTTTGGTCAGGCGAATACAGGTTTATAAATACTAAATCAAATAGGGCTAATGCAGGAGTAGGTTTAATAATGAATAAAAAAAATAGCAGTGTGGGTAAGCTACTACAAACAGCATAGTGAACGCATTATTGTGGCCAAGACAGACACGAAGCCCACGCCTACCACAATAGTACAAGTTTATATGTCAACTAGCTCTGCAGATGACGAAGAAATTGAAGAAATGTATGATGAAATAAAAGAAATTATTCGGACACTGAAGGGAGACGAAAATTTAATAGTCATTGGTGACTGGAATGCGGTAGTAGGAAAACGGAGAGAAGGAAACGTAGTAGGTGAATATGGATTGGGCGGAAGAAATGAAAGAGGAAGCCGTCTGGTAGAATCTTGCACAGAGCACAACTTAATCATAGCTAACACTTGCTTCAAGAATCTTAACTGAACGTTGTATACATGGAAGAAGCCTGGAGATTCTGACAGGTTTCAGATAGATTATATAATGGTAAGACAGAGATTTAGGAACTAGGTTTTAAACTGTAAGACATTTCCAGGGGCAGATGTGGACTCTGACCACAATCCATTGGTTATGAACTGTAGATTAAAACTGAAGAAACTGCAAAAAGGTGGCAATTTAAGGAGATGGGAAATGGATAAACTGAAAGAACCAGAAGTTGTACAGAGTTTCAAGGAGAGCATAAGGGAACAATTGAAAGGAATGGGGGAAAGAAATACAGTAGAAGAAGAATGGGTAGCTTTGAGGGATGAAGAAGTGAAGGCAGCAGAGGATAAAGTAGGTAAAAAGACGAGGGCTGCTAGAAATCCTTGGGTAACAGAAGAAATATTGAACTTAACTGATGAAAGGAGAAAATATAAAATTGCAGTAAATGAAGCAGGCAAAAAGGAATACAAACGTCTCAAAAATGAGATCGGCAGGAAGTGCAAAATGGCTAAGCAGGGATGGCTAGAGGACAAATGTAAGGATGTAGAGGCTTCTCTTACCAGGGATAAGATAGATACTGCCTACAGGAAAATTAGAGAGACCTTTGAATAAAAGAGAACCACTGGTATGAATATCAAGAGCTCAGATGGAAACCCAGTTCTAAGCAAAGAAGGGATAGCAGAAAGTTGGAAGGAGTATATAGACGGTCTATACAAGGGCGATGTACTTGAGGACAATACTATGGAAATGGAAGAGGATGTAGATGAAGATGAAATGGAAGATATGATACTGCGTGAAGAGTTTGACAGTCGAAACAAGGCCCCGGGAGTAGACAACATTCCATTAGAACTACTGACAGACTCGGGAGAGCCAGTCCTGACAAAACTCTACCATCTGGTGAAAAATGAAATGTCGTGTGGCTAGGGCCTCCCGTCGGGTAGACCGTTCGCCTGGTGCAGGTCTTTCGAGTTGACGCCACTTCGGCGACCTACGCGTCGATGGAGATGAAATGATGATGATTAGGAGAACACAACACCCAGTCCCTGAGCGGAGAAAATCTCCGACCCAGCCGGGAATCGAACCCGGGACCTTAGGATTGACATTCGGTCACGCTGACCACTTTTTTTTTTCTTTTTTTTTTTTGTAATCTCCTCATGTTGTTCGCTTTTGTTCGTTGAATCTGCTCAGGGCGGACGTTTCAGTTCGTCGTTCATCGATTAACTCAGTCTTTTATTACAGAGGGCAGCTAACCCTCTGACCGAACACGCTGAGCTACCGTGCCGGCTTGGCATGTTGTATTACACACGTCGGCAGGGTTGTGTTGTTGTTGGTTTTGGAGGAAGAGACCAAACTACGAGGCCATCGGTCTCATCGGGCTAGGAAGGAATTAGGCCGTGCCCTTTCAAAGGAACCATCCTAGCAATTGCCTGGAGCGATTTAGGGAAATCACGGAAAACCTATATCAGGATGGCCAGACGCGGGGTTGAACCGTCGTCCTCCCGAATGCGAATCCAGTGTGCTAACCACTGCGCCATCTCGCTCAGTGTCCACTGAGCTACCGGGCCCGAACACCATTTAGTAAGTAAGATATAAGAGACAGGCGAAATACCCTCAGACTTCAAGAAGAATATAATAATTCCAATCCCAAAGAAAGCAGGTGTTGACAGATGAAAAAATTACCGAACTATCAGTTTAATAAGTCACGGCTGCAAAATACTAACGCGAATTCTTTACGGACGAATGGGAAAACTAGTAGAAGCCGACCTCGGGGAAGATCAGTTTGGATTCCGTAGAAATATTGGAACACGTGAGGCAATACTGACCCTACGACTTATCTTAGAAGCTAGATTAAGGAAAGGCAAACCTACGTTTCTAGCATTTGTAGACTTAGAGAAAGCTTTTGACAATGTTGACTGGAATACTCTCTTTCAAATTCTGAAGGTCGCAGGGGTAAAATACAGGGAGCGAAAGCCTATTTAAAATTTGTACAGAAACCAGGTGGCAGTTATAAGAGACGAGGGACATGAAAGGGAAGCAGTAGTTGGGAAGGGAGTGAGACAGGGTTGTAGCCTCTCCCCGATTTTATTCAATCTGTATATTGAGCGAGCAGTGAAGGAAACAAAAGAAAAATTCGGAGTAGGTATTAAAATCCATGGAGAAGAAATAAAAACTTTGAGGTTTGCCGATGACATTGTCATTCTGTCAAAGACAGCAAAGGACTTGGAAGAGCAGTTGAACGGAATGGATAGTGTCTTGAAAGGAGGATATCAGATGAAAATCAACAAAAGCAAAACGAGGATCACGGAATGTAGTCGAATTAAGTGGGGTGATGCTGAGGGAATTAGATTAGGAAACGAGACACTTAAAGTAGTAAAGGCGTTTTGCTATTTGGGGAGCAAAATAACTGATGATGGTCCGAGTAGACTGGCAATGGCTAGGAAAGCGTTTCTGAAGAAGAGAAATTTGTTAACATCGGGTATAGATTTAAGTGTCCGGAAGTCGTTTCTGAAAGTATTTGTATGGAGTGAAGCCATGTGTGGAACTGAAACATGGACGATAGATAGTTTGGGCAAGAAGAGAATAGAGGCTTTTGAAATGTGGTGCTACAGAAGAATGCTGAAGATTAGATTGGTAGATCACATAAATGATGAGGAGGAATTGAATATGACTGAGGAGAAGAGAAGTTTGTGGCACAACTTGACTAGAAGAAGGGATCGGTTGGTAGGACATGTTATGAGGCATCAAGGGATCACCAATTTAGTACTGGAGGGCGGCGTGCAGGGTAAAAATCCCAGAGGGAAACCCAGAGATGAATACACTAAGCAGATTCAGAAGGATGTAGGTTGCAGTAGTTACTGGGAGAGGAAGAAGCTTGCACAGGATAGAGTAGCACGGAGAGCTGCATCAAACCAGTCTCAGGACTGGGGACCACAACAACAACACCAAACAAACTAATTTTTTTTCAGAGTCGCAGGCTTCCAAAAAACCATCTACTCGTATAGTGGAAAAATCAGATCGAAAGATTTTTCTCAATCCGAATATTTCGCAATAGAAAGCTGAAGGATACTGCAGACGTTACGCAATGTACCGCCGCGTAAATATTAGCGGCCTTCGGCAGCACAGTGTGATCATTAACGTCTGTGCACTCGTAAATCAGAATGTATTATTAGTAAATTACGTATCAAAATTATATCGATGTAGTGGAAATGTAATGATGAAATGAAATAGCAGACAATGAAGAGGATGCACATTAAATATTAACAAATGCTTTAAAATACATAAAGTAGCAGACTGTAGTTTTGGTTCATTTAATGCTGATTGCAAGAGAAGTACTGACAATTTATCTGTTTAATATGTAGCTGGTGAGTACATTGCACGCATCAGACACCTAAACTCAATGGAATTTCAGTGAAAACAAACGAACCTCGCCATACATATCATTAATTTGTTAGAATGATAATGTAAAGGCTACACAGTGTACTCAATGTATCACTGCATTCGAATTGGGGACGGCCGAAATTTTTCAACGGCCTGACACTACTGTATTATATAATAGCTGTTCACTTACGATCATATCACATAAAAACCGCTCGGGGGGAAAACAGGGTGACATTTGTTGCAGCCGGTATCGATTAAGAGAATGGAATTCGGGGCGCGCGATAAAACGCCACTTGGCGAATTTACGGTCGGCAGTATCTCCAGAATGACATCCGCCGGTGCTGACGCATTCGTGTTATCCACGATCGGACGCAGAAAGAGTGGTGCATGTTCTGCGTGACTAGCATGACGTCAGGAAGGTGTAACTTTCCGCGAGTATCGGAGTGGTGTCGCCTGCTACATCCGCGAGTAGTTAATCGGCCAGCGGGTAAGGTGGCAAGAGTCAGTCGTAGTTTGGATAATGGGACAGCAATGCAAAATTCCTTCCGGCAGTCATGCTCTTCATTACTCTAAAGCAGTTCAATGTAACGAGTGTCAGCATATACAGGGTGGTCCACTGATCGTGACCGGGCCAAATATCGCACGAAATAAGCGTCAAACGAAAAAAACTACAAAGAACCAAACTTGTCTATCTTGAAGGGGGAAACCAGATGGCGCTATGGTTGGCCCGCTAGATGGCGCTGCCATAGGTCAAACGGATATCAACTGCGTTATTTTTTTTTTAAATAGGAACCCCCATTTTACTACATATTCGTGTAGTACGTAAAGAAATATGAATGTTTTAGTTTGACCTCTTTTTTCGTTTTGTAATAGATGGCGCTGCAATAGTCACAAACATATGGTTCATAATTTTAGAAGAACAGTTGGTGACAGGTAGGTTTTTTAAATTAAAATACAGAACGTAGGTACGTTTGAACATTTTATTTCGGTTGTTTCAATGTGATACGACTACCATCGTGAACTTATCATTTCTGAGAACGCATGCTGTTACAGCGTGATTACCTGGAAATAACACATTAATGCAATAAATGCTCAAAATGATGTCCGTCAACATCAATGGATTTGGCGTCCGGCCGCGGTGGTCTCGCGGTTCTAGGCGCTCAGTCCGGAACCGCGCGACTGCCACGGTCGCAGGTTCGAATCCTGCCTCGGGCATGGATGTGTGTGATGTCCTTAGGTTAGTTAGGTTTAAGTAGTTCTAAGTTCTAGGGGACTGATGACCTAAGATGTTAAGTCCCATAGTGCTCAGAGCCAGCCAATGCATTTGGCAATAAGTGTAACGACATTCCTCTCAACAGCGAGTAGTTCGCCTTCCGTAATGTTTGCACATCCACTGGCAATGCGCTGACGCATGTTGTCAGGCGTTGTCGGTGGATCACGATTGCAAATATCCTTCAACTTTCCCCACAGAAAGAAATCCGGGGACGTCAGATGCGGTGAACATGCGGGTCATGGTATGGTGCTTCGACGACCAATCCATCTGTCATCAAATATGCTATTCAATACCGGTTCAAACGCACGCGAGCTATGTGCCGGACATCCATCATGTTGGAAGTACATCGCCATTCTGTCACGCAGTGAAAGATCTTGTAGTAACTTCAGTAGAACATTACGTAGGAAATCAGCATGCATTGCACCATTCAGTTTGTCATCGATAAAATGGGGGCCAATTATCCTTCCTCCCATAATGCCGCACCATACATTAACCTGCCAAGGTCGCTGATGTTCCACTTGTTGCAGCCATCTTGGATTTTCCCTTGCCCAATAGTGCATATTATGCCAGTTTACGTTACCGCTGTTGGTGAATGACGCCTCGTCGCTAAATAGAACGCGTGCAAAAAATATAATTTCTCTTGTTCCCAGTGGCAGAACTGTACACGACGTTCCAAGTCGTCGCCATGCAATTCCTGGTGCATAGAAATGTGGTACGGGTGCAATTGATGTCATACATCAACACGATATCAACCTTTCCCGCAATTGGTAAACGGTCCATTTTAACACTGGTAATGTATCACGAAGCACATACCGTCCGCACTGTCGGAATGTTACGTGATACTACGTACTCATACGCTATGAAAAATAAAAGTCCAGTGAATAAAATTTATATTACGTTACAAAATACCCGGACTCTGCATAATGAAGATAATTTCTATTCAGGAAATGCATCACCCAGTTACCTGTTGAAATGTGTCTTAAGTTAACATGACGTCAGGAAGTTGTAACTTTCCGCGAGTATCAGAGTGGTGTCGCCTGCTACATCCGCGAGTAGTTAATCGGCCAGCTGGTAAGGTGGCAAGAGGCACAGTCGTAGTTTGGATAATGGGACAGCAAAGCAAAATTCATTGTGGCAGTCATGCTCATCATTGCTCTAAAGCAGCTTGTATGTAACGAGTGTCAGCATGAATAGGGTGTTACAAAAAGGTACGGCCAAACTTCCAGGAAACATTCCTCACACACAAAGAAAGAATATATGTTATGTGGACATGTGTCCGGAAACGCTTACTTTCCATGTTAGAACTCATTTTATTACTTCTCTTCAAATCACATTAATCATGGAATGGAAACACACAGCAGCAGAACGTACCAGCGTGACTTCAAACACTTTGTTACAGGAAATGTTCAAAATGTCCTCCGTTAGCGAGGATACATGCATCCACCCTCCGTCGCATGGAATCCCTGATGCGCTGATGGAGCCCTGGAGAATGGCGTATTGTATCACAGCCGTCCACAATACGAGCACGAAGAGTCTCTACATTTGGTACCGGGGTTGCATAGACAAGAGCTTTCAAATGCCCCCACAAATGAAAGTCAAGAGGATTGAGGACAGGAGAGCGTGGAGGCCATGGAATTGGTCCGCCTCTACCAATCCTTCGGTCACCGAATCTGTTGTTGAAAAGCGTGCGAGCACTTCGACTGAAATGTGCAGGAGCTCCATCGTGCATGAACCACATGTTGTGTCGTACTTGTAAAGGCACATGTTCTAGCAGCACAGGTAGAGTGTCCCATATGAAATCATGGCGGTGAATCGAGGAAGTACAGTACATACTGACGAAACTGAAATGAGCTCTAACATGGAAATTAAGCGTTCCCGGACACATGTCCACATAACATCTTTTCTTTATTTGTGTGTGAGAAATGTTTCCTGAAAGTCTGGCCGTACCTTTTTGTAACACCCTGTATACGAGTGCTTAACATAATGTTAACAGAAAAAGATAAAATTAAAGCACAAGGCGGTTAGTATACAACAGCGTCAACAATGTTATTTTTGTGATACTCAGTCCAAAGGCTGATAACCACGAGACTACTCCTGCTGTCATGCAAAATTGCAGCCTGGACGACAACTGCAGTGCAGGACCAGTGTGTCTAGTACGCAGGCAGGCTGGTTGCAGGCCCTCAAATGGCCTCTTCCTAAACAACGAACTGCCATCACTGGCAGTAAGACAGAACTAGCTTTCATAGAAGACACAACAGACCCCCACCCTACCCTCCGATCAGCTCCCGCGTGACACCGCTGACGTCACCAGTGGCGGCGGTTTGGGGCCAGTGGAATGCAAGCTACAGGGCGTCTGGCTCGGAGCTTCCCTCGAAGTAGCCTATTTGTAAAGGTTCCTTATGTCACTGTGGTTCCAACTGCTGCTCAAATCGTTGCTGGAGATACAGTGCATTGCGCCAGAGCCATAAGCTGTACATGATGGTCTTTCCTCGCGGTAGTGCCACGTGACCCTCCAGAGTCCGGTGACCTTGTGACCTCACATTCTCGTGACCACCTCTGGCAGCAATCAAGTACGCTGGCTATATTACTGCCAAGTCTTTCTGCAGAATCGCAGAAGGAACATTCAGGTTCTAGCTGCTCTATTACAAGAATACATTCAGGCCCATCATGTGTTGATATTGGTATCTTTGTCGCCCTAAAAACATTCTTCACTAACATGAAATCACCACGTCCGATACGAAAGGTACCTAAGGCTCACGACCGTTACTGCGTCTATTTAAAGCACACCCGATTTGCAATCTGATAGTGGCGCTACTGACGCCACTCTTATGCGACTAGACCGAAATGTGAATACACACCATCTGTTACATGTAGAAACACGCTTACCAACTTTCTTTGTGCTGCGATCTTACTTCCGCCACTACTGATCTGTTAAGGTAATTTAGTTTCATGGGTGAAATACAGTAAAACCCTTTTATTTTGTTCACTCAGAAAATTACATTTCAACCCACACAGGGTAATTATCTCCAGACTGGGAACCACTGTTGTGCGATAATA
Organism: Schistocerca serialis cubense; assembly: GCF_023864345.2. NCBI lineage: Eukaryota > Metazoa > Arthropoda > Insecta > Orthoptera > Acrididae > Schistocerca > Schistocerca serialis. Next base: position 735,761,667 of record NC_064642.1, read on the forward strand.
CTAAAATAATGATAGAAGCAGAAGAAATAAAATAAAATTTATGCCACAGCTGGGACGTGAGCCCAGTCTCCTGCTTATTAGGCTGATGTGTCAGCCATTACGCCACCATAACACTAAATTAACCTACTGCATGGACTACCATAGTCCAGTGTCCTCCGTAGCAGCAATATTGACGACGTAAGAAGGAATAGGCTGAAGGCGTGAATGGACGTTTGTGTTGGGAATGGCACTGGACTGGGGTGATCCACACAGCTCTGTTCAAAAATGGTTCAAATGACTCTTAGCACTATGATACTTAACATCTGAGGTCGTCAGTCCCCTAGAACTTAGACCTACTTAAACCTAACTAACCTAAGGACAGCACACACATCCATGCCCAGGCAGGATTCGAACCTGCGACCGTAGCGGTCACGCGGTTACAGACTGAAGCGCCTAGAACCACTCGGCCACACCGGCCGGCCACACAGTTCTGTTACTTGTACTTCTGTGCAGGTGTAATGTGTAACACACCAGCTTAGTAAGCGTTGAATGCTACTACGAGAGTTTATGTACAAACCCAATGGTATGTATATATCTGAGCTAACTCTGACGACAGCCTACAGCATATTATTATAGCTGCATTCGGTAGTGTCTGATATTTAGCAAGGGCCAAAGCCATTTTAACGGTGGATCGTTAAATGAATAGATTAATGATTCACTCGCTTGTCACCTGAAAGTACCTAACTCGGAATCATACTGCACACTCCTCCACCAGCCTTAACTGAAAATAGGTGGAATATAAGAAATGGTAGGTAGATCACGTAACTAATGAGGAGGTATATAATAGGATTGGGGAGAAGAGAAGTTTGTGGCACAACTAGACTAGAAGAAGGGATCGGTTGGTAGGACATGTTTTGAGGCATCAAGGAATCACAAATTTAGCATTGGAGGGCAGCGTGGAGGGTAAAAATCGTAGAGGGAGACCAAGAGATGAATACACTAAGCAGATTCAGAAGGATGTAGGTTGCAGTAAGTACTGGGAGATGAAGAAGTTTGCACAGGATAGAGTAGCATGGAGAGCTGCATCAAACCAGTCTCAGGACTGAAGATCACAACAACAACATAAGAAAGTAATTTCAGAGTACATACTTACCATACGTGTGCTGCAATATTTCCAAAAGTTAATACTTGAAACAAAAAATAGTTTTCAGAGAAGTAATTCACATAAAAATAGAAGATATTCAAAATTATCCATACAATACATTATTTCTAAGGATACGTAAATACGTTTAAAAAAATATTTATTTGAATATCAGTTCAAATTATGGTCTTTAACTGTTCCGAGAATTATATGTGTATTCGTAAATATAACATTCTTCATTGTGTTGCTCTGATGTGTTACGATAAAACAGTTTCAGTTAATGCTTTTCTATATAGCAAACCCACCTTATATTCACACCACTAGTCTCTCAGTCGTCACTATAAAGGGCATTCATATAATTATAATTATAATTATAATTTATTAATTCACATAAATCATATAATCGGTCAAGAGTCTATCAGTACACAAGCCACATTACAATAATTACTGACATAGCACATTCACAGTGCATGTGTCATGTAGCGAATACGTCATAAACTACATACGTAGGGAGCCAGCTCAGCTACTTATGGTCTGGTCTAATGGTAAGACTGAATTTCATTTTCACAGTTTTTCCCAAACTCATTAATACTGCACTCCAGTCTTAATAAACACAAATTGTCGATCGACGAGCACTGACGTAACACAGATACCAAGATTGTGAGGCAGATGGCGCTCACTACACCCTCTCCTATAACGTTGTAGCCAGCAAGTTCTGTCTGACAAGGAGGCCACACAGCCACGCATCCTATCAGAAGAATTAGTCTCACTTTATTATATCAAATACGCTCATAAAACTTCACGGTCGATTTTCACGAAAATGTTTGAGTGTAGCATTGAAGAGCAGACCTGCACAGTGAACAGGAGACCTGGGTTCAATTCCTGGCTGTGGTAAATTTTTACTTCAGTTCATCAGCTTCTTTCACTATTATGGATAAAGCTGAGTTTCGTATTTATCAAGGAAAATTTAACTGTATGAGATCTTTAGACCTCTTACACCTAAGATGCTGGCAGCACCACCCATTATTTACAAAACTGGGGTGCTATATTAACAGCGGAAAGCCTAGGCAGTAGTGACGATTTAAGAAGTGGAAAATAGGCAGAAGGCATGAATGGAAGTTTGTGTTGTAGTAATTCATACTACTGTGTTCCAACTACTGCTACGGTGGTGTAATGGCTAACACGCATGCCTAGTAAGCAGAAAACCTACGTTAAATTTTAATTCATGTCTTTAGCTTCTGTCATTATAGTAGGTAAAGTTGAGACTCATATGTGTGAATAAAAATTCAGTTATGTAATAGTAAAATAACTGATATGCAGTAGTATTGGCAAAACTAAAACTATCGCTTCATTTGTGTGGCCATAGTGTCCGTAGTTACTTTGTAATTCTTGAGGGTATGTTTGGTCAATTTTTCACCAGACGCGTTTAGCTTTATTGAGATAAAGCATCATCAGTGGTGGTGATTTTTCGGCTGATTTCTCGCTTCCATAGGGGAATGCGGTCTGTTAGCACATCGATGTTTCATCGATGTGTCAAAAATAGAAAAACGTCGATGTGCTAGCAGGCCGCATTTCCCTATGTAAGCGAGAATTCAGCCCGAAAAATCATCACCAATGATGATGCTTTACCTCAATCCAACGAAACGCGTCTGGTGAAAAAAACACGCATTTTTGTAGGTGCAACGACAGACCAAAAATACCCTCAAGAAGTATAATTATCGCATTTAGAACTTTTCACTACATATCGATTTTGTGAAAGTAATTTTGTTGCTTGCGTGGTGTTCGGTATTTCGAAATTGCAGCTGCATAAAATTCTGATTATTATTACTTAATTTCATAGAGTTCTAACTTATAAGAAAACAGTGAAATTCTTCGATTGTGAAGCTCAGGGCTTTTTTTTTTCAAATTATTACTTTCATATCACCCAGTAACGTAGAGCAACAGTTAAAGTTTATGATTCTGTTGGTTTCTGGGCATTACACCTTCAATTATATAAGATGTGCAATAATATTCTGTTTAGACAACCATCTGGTTAATGAAAACGGTTTTTCCAATCCGAATGGAGGTTTAATTTAGAAATAGCTTCAGTGCTCCGCTGTGAGTCACTGCATATTTCATAGATTTTTGTGTGTGATTTGCATTACTTTTTAAAAAATACTCAGAATTTACATAAGAAAAAATTGTAGAACGTAACTGTAGTTGCAACTTGTTGCACAGTGTCCTCCTAATCAGTTATTATTTCAGGAAAGACTGCTTTAATCTTCTGATCCAGTTCATGCGATCACGGTTATTTACGTAGCAGATTAGAGAGGGGGCTAGGTTACAGAGTACGGTTGCTAATGTCTGACACAGATCAGGGAAACGAACATGGCATGCTGTCTTCAGAGTGTTGCACAGTTGGTCCGCTACTTCGGGAGTTTTGCGGAAACCTGGAAGTATCAGGAGATGATGGGACACAAAGTGTCTCCCCAGTGTATAGTATAAACACGGTCCTCACATATTAATGTGATCGCCGCCTATTTTTCACGTCAACAGGCAATAACCAGGCACAGACGTCGCGTTGAAATGGTTCAAATGGCTCTGAGCACAATGGGACTTAACTGTTAAGGTCATCTGAACTTAGAACTACTTAAACCGAACTAACCTAAAGACGTCACACCATCACACACATCCATGCCCGAGGCAGAATTCGAACCTGCGACCGTAGCGGTCGCGCGGCTCCAGACTGTAGCGCCTAGAACTGCTCGGCCATCCAGGCCGGTCAGACGTCAGGTAGCAGCACTATCAGTGTAGGGTATATATAGCACGTCGGGGGGGGGGGGGGGTGAGGGGGAGGTTGGGGGGGGGGAGGGACCGGTAAAACAGCGCAGTCATTGTCGTAATGCGGAAACAGAGCGATTTATCAGACGTCTAAAGGGGCTTGGTGATTGATTTTCGAACCTACAATAGAAGCATTTCCGTGATTGATTTGCGCCCCTAGGGTGGAAGCATTTCCGAAACAGCTAAGTTTATAAACTTTTCGCGTGCAGCCACGGTCAAAAAGTTCAGTACAAGACAAAATGGCACTATCCAAAACCGATACTGAGCTAACTTTGCTACATTACGAGCCGTAGGTGCCAGGGGTGAACGATGGCTGCGGGGATGTGGAAGGCCGAATAAACGTGCAGGTTTTGAGCTGCTAACCGTCCAGGTAAACCAAGTCTCCACAACGACCGTTCAGCGAACATTTCTGTGTCTGGGCCTCCACAGCAGGCTCCTTATTCTTGCACTCATGCTGACGTGTTCGCGGAGACGAAGGCAGGAATTTGCTCACCAATGCCGCAGCTAGATATCCACTGAGTGGCCTGCAATCCATTGCTAGATCAGGAAGTCTTTGTTGCGGGATACCAAGTACATGCTCTATCCATGTTTGTTTGTACAGAATTGCCTTTTGGTTATCGGATGTATCACCAATTTTACCCTTGACACTTCGTTCTTAATTATGTTTTCTCTGGTGCTGCGTTTCGCAGTTCTATGAAATTTCATTTCTGATGCTTCTAGATGCAGTAAATCTGTACTATAAGTGGCCCACTTACCGCCTTATATAATAATATAGGAACAGCCATGACTTTCCAAATTTGCAGTTGTGTCAGTTTCTTTGTATTACCTTTAGGTTTTCTTATTGTGTCACATGTACGCTGGTAATTATTAGTTTTATTTCTGGATATATATATCTTGAGCACATGACATGTCACGTGCTAAAATTTGAAATGTTGCTTCGTACTGCAGTAAATTTGTGCCTTTCAATATACACCGAGACAGTTATGTTCCTTTCCGTGCTAAGGATTGTCGCAAACAGTTGTGATATTGGCGATTTATTGGGATACTAATATGCAACCAGTCAGTTTCTTGCATTTTACGTACGGTTTAATGTGCCTTTGAATAGTTTTCGAGCCAGTGCAGCCTCATCATCACATGGAGTTGTTACAGGAACGCTACATCGTGGACCTTGCGTAGCGAGGCTCTGTAATGATGACGCTGGCGAAATGCCAGAGATTTAGTAATCGATAACGAAACGCTTATGAAATCCAAATGTTGCGCCCACCGTGCACTGAATCGTGGTATCCACTACAAATCCATTTCGATAATGTACGTTATCAGGTGAACACAAACACTCACACAGTGTTTAGCTGCAGTTGGTTCCTTACTTATTCACAGAATGTAAACACTGGATGCAAATGCAAAGAATACTGATACGTTACATATAACACTTTCCTACATCATGATTTTTGACTTGAGAATCACTGTATTACAAACCAAGTACTTACAAGTGCAGATAATATATTAAGTGAATCTCAATAGCTGCAGGTGTGTTCTTTGGTTGACAATATACAAGTAATACTGATTAAAAATGTACATGAAAGGTAAACAAATAGAGTGAACTATTTACTATATTGTTAAAGAGTGAATGAGTTACAGGACGTCATACTTGTTACATGCCTAAGAGAGTGGAATATTTACGGTGTAGTTAAAGAGAGAATGAGTTACATAATGCCATAGTTGTTGCGAGGCTGAAAGATATGACTGATCAGGAGGATGAATGCGTCTTGTTATCGTCTTTTTTTGGTGCTTCTATGAGAAGATATCTTGGAAATTATGCGAGAAAAGTGCTCACCAATGCTGAACTGTATGAACTCATGTGAGAGGGTTAATTCGATGGAAAATTTTACATGCAAAAGAATGGTCTAGCGATAGGTTGCAGCTTTGCACGCTTGCTACTGACATACTCCTACACAGCCTAGAACAAGAATTCTTCTTCACTCATTTGCAGACAAAATAATGCATTATAAAAGATATGTGGACGACGCAGTCATACTTTTCAGTGACCCAAGAGAAGACCTAAATAACTTGCTGTAACTCGTTCACTCCTTAATTACATTTATTTGGGCACCTTTTTAGTCCTTTTTAGCTGTATATGGTCAATGTAAGAACACACCAGTAGCTAGCAAGATTCACCTAAATGAATCATCTGTACTTCTGAAAATTAATTTTGTAATACAATGCTTGTCAGGCCAAAGGTCGTCATGCACAAAAGTGTTATATGTCTTCCATAAATATTCTTGGTTTTTGCATCCAGGGTGAATAAGTATGGAACCAAGTGCAGATAAATACTGTGCCTCTTTGTGTGTATACCTGATATTGCACTTTGCGGAAATGGATTTTCTATGGATACTACGGTGCAATGCACTGTAAATAGGCAAAACATAACAATACTTTGGTTTCATAAACGTTTCTTTACCGATTATTAAATTTCGATCATTTACGCAAGCGTAATCAACTCAGTGTCTAGCTACACTTGGTCCACGAAATAATGTTCCCGTGTCACCCTCATCTGTTAATGAGCCTGCAGCGTTTCGCAAACTAGTTAATGATGCATTAAATCGTATCGAAAATCGACAAAGTCGGCCGGTTAAATATTTATACCCCGATCAATTGCAGTCGTATTTCGCAGTCCATAATGAACGTACTGTAATCTGTGGTATTACAGTATTTACTTCCTTTTCTGGTCCCGTGAAAATAGTTTCTGTGAAGTAAACGAGAGAGTTGCAAGCAACATGAGTTCTGTCAGCTTTTATTGTTTTAAAATAGGGTGTTTATTTTTTCGTTTTCTTTGGTTTCGTCCGATTTGTTGTGCCTTAAGTCGCTCGTGCTGTAGGTCTTCCAAGCGATAACTTTTGTGATGGAGCATTTGCATGGATAGTGAGGTTCGGAATTAACTTTCTTTTATAAATTACCGCTTAGTAGCGGGACGCAGGTAATTGGTAATAATAATCTTACACTTCACTTTCGCAACCTCATTCGGTGTTGCCAACTATGTACTAATTTACTCATTAAAGGAAATTCGTAGTTTCGCCTACCAATTATCGTTGGCATGTACTTGTATTTGACGGAATGTGCGTCTTAGCAATTTTTTTTCGGCATTATGAAACTAATGTCACCGTGCATCGTTCTGGCTCCATGTAACACATTCTTCAATAAAAGCACTGTCTCAGTTCTGGCGGCGACTAATAAAAACAAAAACAACATTCTCTGTAGATTAAGTACCAGTAACTGAAACGAACATTATCTATTATAAAAACAAATTAGGTACATAAATTGCAAGATATTAGCCCCAGTTAGTGTACAAGGAGTATTTTAAAATTTGGTGCCATGGTAATTAGTAATCAAAATAAACTGATTTTAGAAGCCGAACTGTATCTGATCGACAGAGAGTTATTAGATTATTCCTACAGTTAATTACTGTTTCAGTTCAAATACCTGCCACTGGACTGCATATAAATGGAATTAGCTCGTAACATAGTTATAGCACTTCGTTGTAATCGCAGCAAACAGCAAAACATATTCGAACGTTTGAAGGTTTTTGCTCGTAGTACCTCTATTGAGAGAAATATTGACCCATCTGTGGTGTCGTCTGGAAAACTAGGCGCCATTACAAAGTTGGTACCTCACAGCACAGTCGCTGCAAGACGCAGCAAAGAATGAATGACGTCAGAGTGTACACCTCCTCGAGTGTTTCCATATGCCACCGCTGCAGCGTGTTTACATATGCCAGAGCGTACTGCCGCTCAACCAAGTATGCAGCCGAAGACAACGGCCTCATCTAACCACACTGCCAGCAGGACAAGAGTTCTGTTAGAGAGGAACTTGTAGCGAAGTTTATAATACACAGAGAAAAGAGGCTACTATCTTGTACAGAATCAAGTGATAGGTTTCAACGACGCTGACAAACACTCATGACATTCTTGTAGAGAGGCATTCTCTCAGAGTTAGGTATTTCATCTTGTTATCATAAAGTGATTTAACACAATGAGGTGACGATCGATATACACATATACAGTTGTGTCAGTTTCTTTGTATCACCTTTAGGTATTGTTATTGTGCCACATGTACGCTGGTAATTACTTGTTTTCTTTCTGGATATCTGTATCTTGAGCACATGGCATGTCACATCCTAAATATTTGAAATGTTGCGTCGTACTGTAGTAAATTTATGCCTCTCCATCTACACCGAGACAATTAAAAAAGTGCAATACATTGGCGGAGCTGTCATTTGTACTCAGGTGATTCATGTGAAAAGGTCTCCGACGTGACTGTCGTCGCACAACTGCAATGTACAGATTCTGAACACAGAATGGTAGTTGGGGCTAAGCGCATGGGACGTCCCATTTTGGAAATCTTGAGGGCATTCAGTATTCAGAGAACCAGAGTGTCGAAGAGTGTCCAGAATACCAAATTTCAGGCATTCTCTCTCACCACGGACAACGCAGTGGCCGACGGCCGTAACTTTAACGACTGAGAACACTTCTCATTGCTAACAGACAAGGAACGCTTTGAGAAATAACTTCAGAAATTAATGTGGGACGTACGATGAATATATTCGATAGGACAGTGTGGTGAAACTTGGTGTCAAAGGGCTATCGCAGCAGACGACCGACGCGAATGCCTTTTCTAACAGCACGATGTTGCCTGCAGAAACATTCCTGAGTTCGTGACCATACCGGTTGAACTATAGACGATTGGAACACTATGAACAGGTCAGATGTATCCCGATTTCAGATTGTAAGAGCTGATGGTAGGTTTCAGGTGTGGTGCAGACCCATGGAGATACCACGAAGCCACTTTGCCAGCTACTGGTGGCTCCATAATGGCGTGGGCTGTGTTTACATGAAATGAACTTGGTCCTCGATTGTGTTCGGCTACTTGCAGACTATTTACAGACATGTCATGGACTTCATGTCCCCAAATAACGATGGAATTTTTGTGGATGACAATGTGTCATGTCACTAGGCCTCATTCAGCACAAATGATTTGTCCACCTAAATCACCCGTCATGAATCCCGTCAAACATTTATGGGACATAACCGAGAGGTCAGTTCGTCACAAAATCCTGCATCGGCAACACTTTCGCAACTATGGAATATCCTGCAGGGGACTTCCAACGACGTGTTGAGTCCATGTCACGTCGAGATGCTGCACTACACTGGTCACAAAGCAGGTCCGACACGATATCAGGACGTATCTCGCGACTTTTATCACATTGGTGTATTTTGTGTATAGCAGTATACACTCAGATTCCTTCAGAAATAAATCTAAAGATCGCACCACAGTCTCGACGGGTGATTTTTCATCCCGCATAACATTATGAAACTACATTTCCTATCATCGTAGCAGGACTGCTAAGCATCACGTCACGACATTAGACAATAGTTCTGCTGCATTTACTGAGTACGTAGTTCCCATGGGAAGGCCATGTGTATACGATGTATTAGGTGCTGAAAATATACCACAAAAGAATTGCTCAGCTGTTGAATACCTAGTGGGTAGCGCAAAGCGGTATTTTGTACTACATGTAGAAATGAAAATGACATTTAACTTTTAGTTGCTCAGTGCTTTGAATTTCGTTAGTCTGGCAGCGTAATATTAGTAATATAATCTGCGACAATGCGATGCGATTTCTTGAATACTGTATCTGTAGTCCTCACCTTGAATGTGTCTTGAGTTGTCATCTACGCCCAGACTCATGGTGTCCGGAGAATGCCGACATGCGGATGTGCAGACATACAGAGACAAACTTCTTCCTTCTATAAGGACCATAGATGCTTTTCGTAATTGTCTATGAACTTAGAAGAATTGAGGGGAGGGGGACTGACTCCATGTTATGACGCTTATACACTACTGCCCATTAAAATTGCTACACCACGAAGACGACGTGCTACAGACGCGAAATTTAACCGACGGGAAGAAGATGCTGTGATATGCAAATGATTAGCTTTACAGAGCATTCACACTAGGTTGGCGCTGGTGGCGACACGTACAACGTGCTGACATGAGGAAAGTTTCCAACCGATTTGTCATACACAAACAGCAGTTGACCGGCGTTGCCTGGTGAAACGTTGTTGTGATGCCTCGTGTAAGGAGGAGAAATGCGTACCGTCACGTTTCCGACTTTGATACAGATCGGATTGTAATCTATCGCGATTGCGGTTTATCATTGCTGCTCGCATTTGTCGACATCCAATGACTGTTAGCAGAATATGGAATCGGTGTGTTCAGGAGGAATCTCATCCGCAAGGCTGTAACGGATCGTGAAGTCACGTCTCGATCCCTGAATCAACAGTTGGGGACGTTTGCAAGACAACAACCATCTCCACGAACAGTTCGACGACGTTTGCAGCAGCATGGACTATCAGCTCGGAGACCATGGCTGCGGTTACCCTTGACGCTGCATCAGAGAAAGGAGTGCCTGCGATGGTGTACTCAACGACGAACCTGGGTGCACGAATGGCAAAACGTCATTTTTTGGATGAATCCAGGTTCTGTTTACAGCAACATGATGGTCGCATCCGTGTTTGGTGACATCGCGGTGAACGCACATTGGAAGCGTGTATTCGTCATCGCCATACTGGCGTATCACCCGGCGTGATGGTATGGGGTGCCATTGGTTACACGTCTCGGTCACCTCTTGTTCTCATTGACGGCACTTTGAACAGTGTACGCTACATTTCAGATGTGTTACGACCCGTGGCTCTACCCTTCATTCGATCCCCGCGAAACCCTACATTTCAGCAGGATAATGCACGACCGAATGTTGCAGGTCCTGCACGGGCCTTTCTGGATACAGAGAACGTTCGACTGCTACCCTGGCCAGCACATTCTCCAGATCTCTCACCAATTCAAAACGTGTGGTCAATGTTAGCCATGCAACTGGCTCGTCACAATACGCCAGTCGCTACTCTTGATGAACTGTGGTATAGTGTTGAAGCTGCATGGGCAGCTGTACCTGTACACGCCATCCAAGCTGTGTTTGACTCAATGCCCAGGCGTATCAAGGCCGTTATTACGGCCAGAGGTGGTTGTTCTGGGTACTGATTTTTCAGGATCTATGCACCCAAATTGCTTGAAAGTGCAATCACAAGTCAGTTCTAGTATAATATATTTGTCCAACGAATCCCCGTTTACCATCTGCATTTCTTCTTGGTATAGCAATTTTGATGGCCAGTAGTGTAGGTTTTAAGTGAAGCACTTAAAGCCTTGTAACAATATTAAATTCAGACAAGTTCCAAAATATGTACCATCACGTACATACCATAGGATGTTTCGTGTTTGGCACTACACGGGAGCCGAAACCAGAAAGATGGGATTCCATCGCCGCATGCGCTCCGCCTACTGCTGTGTCCTTGGAATTTGTCAGTAACACCTCGTCACAGAGCTTTGAACCTACTCATTCTGAAAACTTAAGAAGCGCACCTAGTGCATCAATTGCTCTATGCCAGTACTGCACGTGGTTGCTACAGGAGAAGTTGATCCTGTTCTCTTTTTGTGCTGAAGGAAGGTACATAGGGACACACTCTCTGCAGAACGACCCAAGTTGTCGTTCTGAAAGTCGTCACTTAAATCAAGAGCGTCCGTAGTGGAGCACGAATAAGTGGACATCTTTATCGACAAAATCCTAACCTCTCTTACGTGAGTGAACAACGCACTGCAACCTCTTTTCAAGAAACTAGTACGTAACGAAACGCCATTTCACGCAGAAAATTACAAGAGCACCTAACATCCCTGTCATTAAAACATCATTCAACGGTGTTTTATTGACTACAGGGACTATGGTCGTAGCCTATTTCACTAGTGATGTATAGCAACTGTGACTGAATTGATCAGTTGGAGTGCTACCGTTAAGTTGTACGGTTGTCGTTTGATTTGTGCACAGCTTTATCAACAGAAGTCACTGGCACGCACGTCTAAAGTGGCAAACGGAGCAACGGTTTCATCAATTCCCTTCTTAGGCAGGGATTCAATTAAACCGATAAGCCACCTTGCTCGCCGCTATTCGTTACCGCATTTGTGCCTTCTGCGAAACACCTTGCAGCTGCATATATTACAACACTTCACTATCTGCTGTTTCGTGTTCTGCTGTAACCTGACCGATGGAACGATGCCACATCTGTAAACCAAGCTATGAGTGAATGTCTGGACATTGAATAAGCAACCACTGAAACTATCGACAGTAACACATTCTTCCCTCCTGATCTGTTTCTTGCAATCACATGTGCTCTGTTGTGTCGCAATGTCGAATTCTTCGCAGCTATTGGACATGTGCCGTTTGAAATACGTGGCTCCTCACTCAGTCAGTGCAACGATTTCCTCAGAGCTGTCCAAGCGTCTTCGACCATTATCAGTATCCTCTGCACTCAACGATGGTCTACGTTCACCACTGTCAATGTCTAGTACATCAGCTGCCTTCGATTCCTTGCAATCGATAAGACTGTTGTCTTCGTTAAAACTTCGTCTACATTGAATTCTTTCCGAATTGCCCGTTATGTCGTGACTAATTAGTCTGTCGTCCAGTACCTCTCAACAATAAGAACTCGTGTGTACCACATGTTTCTGCCAGCTAAATACTGCGAACGAAACACTAATTTGCTCGTTTTTGTCACGCAGCCCGAAATACACAGTTACATGCTTCACAAACCGCGACCGATAAGGCTGCAAAACACGATCGTAGCGATACACATACACACAAACACATACACACAAACATATACACAAACACACACACACACTCACATTATATATATATATATATATATATATATATATATATATATATATATATATATATATATATATCCTTTGTTGATCAAAACATTTGTTGGAGTAACCTGTAAAAATTTGAGTAAATCTATCAAGTGCTTTTCGAGATTATTGGTAACTTTCTTTTCCCTTCGTGTTTTACAAACATTTTTACACATCACACAATTTACAAAAAAATAAACAGACTATCTTTGGCAAAATGTTCATTAGACTACTATCGTCCAAAAGTCTGAAGTATATCCGCCACGAACTAGAATTTTTGGTAACAATGTTTCACTTTCGATGACAGCATTTTCCTTTGTCAGCGAAAATTTCGGATATTTCGTGACCAATTTATAGTAGATCCAACACTGCGTTTTCCTGTCTGTATATGAAGGCTAATCGCAGGTACAGTTATTGGGATTGGCATATGGTTTTCATTAAGAGATAGGATGATAATAATAATGATTATTATTATTATTGTTTGTTTAGATTCACAAACTGCAATCGTTAGTGGGTTCCTTTATTCTAAAACATGAAAAATTACAAAACACACACAGCAAAAAAAGTTTTGCATCACCTCTTATCGGAGAGATCTGGAACCTGCACAGAAAATTCGAATAGAGATCAATATAAACATCATTTCCGCCCTTTTTATTGCTCATGAAGATCAAAAATTGTTTGTTGTACCACCATACAGCGAGACCTTCAGAGGTGTTGGTCCAGATTGCTGTACGCACCGATACCCCTAATACCCAGTAGCACGTCCTCCAGCACTGATGCGTGCCTGTAATCGTTGTGGTATATTATCCACGTGTTCATCAAGGCACTAATGGTCCAGATTGTCCCTTTCCTCAACGGCGGTTCGGCGTAGATCTCTCAGAGTGGTTGGTGGGTCACTTCGTCCATAAGCAGCCCTTTTTAATCCATCTCGTCCGCAGCTCGTGGTCGTGCGGTAGCGTTCTCGCGTCCCGCGCCCGGGTTCCCGGTTCGATTCCCGGCGGGGTCAGGGATTTTCTCTGCCTCGTGATGACTGGGTGTTGTGTTACGTCCTTAGTTTAGTTAGGTTTAAGTAGTTCTAAGTTCTAGGCGACTGATGACCATAGATGTTAAGTCCCATAGTGCTCAGAGCCATTTGAGGCATTAATTCATCTCAGGCATGTTCGTTAGGATTCATGTCTGAAGAACATACTGACTACTGTAGTCGAGTGATGTAGTTATCCTGAAGGAAGTCATTCACAAGATGTGCACGATGGAGGCGCTAATTGTCGTCCATGAAGACGAATACCTCACCAACATGCAGCCGATATAGTTGCACTATCGGTCGGAGGATATCACTCACGTATCGTACAACCGTTACGGCGGTTTCCATGACCACCAGCGGCGTACGTCGGCCCCACTTATTGCCACCCTAAAACAGCAGGGAACCTCCACCTTGCTGCACTCGCTGGACAGTGTGTCTAAGGGGTTCAGCCTGACCGGCTTGTCACCAAACACGTCTCCGACGAGTGTCTGGTTGAAGGCATATGCAACACTCATCGGCGAAGAGAACGTGATGTCGGTCCTGAGCGGTCCATTCGGCATGTTGTTGGACCCATCTGTACTGCGCTGCATGATGTAGTGGTTGCAAGGATGGACCTCGCCATGGACGTCGGGAGTGAAGTTACGCATCCTGCAGCCTATTGCGCACAGTTTGAGTCGTAACGCGACCTCCTGTGGCTGCACGAAAAGCATTATTCAATATGGTGGCGTTGCTGTCAAGGTTCCTCGGAGTCTTAATCCGTAGGTAGCGGTCATCTACTGCAGCAGTAGCCCTTGGGCGGCCTGAGAGAGGCATGTCATCGACATTTCCTCTTTCTCTCTGTATCTCCTCCATGTCCGAAAAACATCCCTCCAGTTTACTCCTAGACGCCTGGATACTTTCCTGGCACAAGGTAACGATGCAGCGCTATCGAACAGCGGTATTGACCGTGTAGGCATGGTTGAACTATAGACAACACAATCCGTGTACCTCCTTCCTGGTGGAATGACTGTAACTGTTCGGCTGTCGGACCACCTCCGTCTAATAGGCGTTGCTGATGCATGGTTTTTTACATCTTTGGGCAGGTTTAGTGACATCTCTGAACAGTCAAATGGACTGTGTCTGTGATACAATATCCACAGTAAATGTCTATCTTCAGGTGTTCCGGGAACTGGGGTGATGTAAACTTGTTTTTGATGCATACGAGTTAGCAACTGTGTAAATCCGGGAGCTTGAAAAATCAGCCAACCAGTTGCTAAACAATGGTTTACTAGCCCTTAACCTATAAATAGAATTATCGAAACCTAACTCGAATGCCTAATAAACCTGTGTGTTGCCACTGGCTGGCTGATTTGTTCAATCTCTCCATGAAGACTGCCATCGTTAAAACTCATTAGGGCCGCGCGGGATTACCCGAGCGGTCTAAGGGTCTGCAGTCAAGGGCTGGGCGGCTGGTCGCAGCGGAAATCCGAGTTCTTCTTCGGGCATGGGTGTGTGTGTTTATCCTTAGGATAATTTAGGTTAAGTAGTGTGTAAGATTTCACACAAATTTGAACGAAACTCATGAGGAAAGAACGGTACTATGCTCTACTGTTTGTTCTCAGATATTGTGTGAATAACTTTAAAGTACCTTCCTTTCTTTAAAGTCACTCCATAGATTCTATGTTTGTTAGTGCTTTTCTGGCATACGGCAGGTCATCTGTAAACGTATGAGCGGCTGTCATTAACAGACATGAAAATGTGAACTTAGGAACGTCAGCGTTATTTCAAATGTAATTTGCGGTCATATTGCTACACAATTTTAGTGGGCATTAGGTTGTATCGTATCCTGTCGTGTACTCAAGTTAGTTTTTGGGCTTCAGTTTTTCCAGAAAACAGTCTTACTATTGATGTGTGTCGTGACAAAACCCATATGGCGGGAACTTTTGAAAGTTGTCTGCTCTGTTCTCTGTGAGTTCTGCCTGTGTGTTTTCAGAGCCTTTAGTTTCATTTTCAACAGTGGGTTCTTTATTCTTAGTTCGTATGTAAGGTGTCTGTTTGAGCGTTGTTGGATGTGTTATGAATAAAGGAACTTGTGCATGTAGCTTCTTTTTAGATGAAAAATTCATAGTGGTTATCATTTCTTGTTATCCTGTGATCCATAGAGGAAGGTTTGGGTATACTGTATGATTTATAATAATAGTGAAGTTGACTGTATAATACATATATTGATATGTGTCCCGTATTTGACTGGAGTGGCATCTCTTGCAAATTATGGAATGTAAAAGCTACCCAAGTGCACAGGATACGTCACCTGGCGGGAAAAGCAGTAAACAGCCGCTGCAGCTCCAGAGGACAGCGAAGCTTCACCAGAATCTATACATCTACACTTCTGTTCTTCTCCTATGATATAAATGTAGGAACTCCCCGTTTTTATCTGTCTGTGAGAGGGCTAACCTCTGGAAGTACCGTAGACATTTTGGTACGGGTTTCTGTACTAGCTAGAGTAATTTACTAGAAAGGTTTCTACACATAATTTTTAGCACTATACAAAACAAGTCATCAGGCCATAGGTATTAAGAACTACTCCTGCGATGCCAGGGTACGCGCCTAATAAGACAGGTAGCTCATTTCAGTTACTTCTATCACGTCCTGATGTTTCAATTTTCGCTGTTATTTTCTCACCGTCCCCATGTCACGAACAATTCCTTACATTAAATTTTCTGGTTGCTTCTTCTTTGTATTTTAATGTTCCTTCTTACTGTACATGTCTAGAAAATTCTTCGATAGTCTAATTTACATGTGTAACTTTTCCATATTTCGCCTGTGATCACAGACGCCTTGGAGACATTACTTAACGCGGTCAAAATGGGTTTATCAAACTCACAAAACTCTACCAAATCTGCAAACATTTAACAGTCGTGCACGGAAAGCGCGTAAACACATACAAACAACCTGATGTTCGTTTGAAATTTAAACATCTTTAACTACAATTCAGGCTTCGTCGGTAGGCATTTATTTATTTCTAACAGCAATATAGCAGAAACTGTGTCTGTTTAGGATGACTGAGCGAAACATATAGGCTACCCTAGTGTTTACGTTATACCATCGTCTAGTACACTTTATCTTATGTATGAGTGACTGCCTTTTTCAGACGCAGGATTAGACTGAATGCAAGGAGCCCTGCGTTACAGAGATGTTCAGCAAAATGTCTACCAAGTATTACGTGAAAATGTCAAGAAGCCTGAACAGTTACCAAAATAAGCAGCGTTGGTTTATTAAGGCTATAATCTTGATGTTGCAGAGGCATCACATGGTTATTTCCTGTTGATTTCACAATCTCGTTTCCAGTGATGTATGATTTCTAAGAAATTGTGGATCTCTTTCTCACTGACTAAGTCTACTGCCATGGTGGAACACATTGACATTCTTGGAAACGAAACTTCTTCTAGCTCAGGTCATCCATATTGCATCATAACCGGTTTCGACCGGTGAGGAAGGCGTCCTCAAATGATTTGTTTAAAAACATGTGTTTACATAGTGCTCCTGTCCTGTTCAGTCTGAAAGTTAGCCTCTGCATTTGCAACTTCCGCTATTCAGTTTCTCAAGAATTATTTACCGCCGGTTTGCTGCAAAGATGCTTTTTTCTTTACCTGATTGTCTGAGGACACACGATGACTCCAACAGGTCTGGCGAGAAGTATTTTGGCAGTCTGACGAAATGGTTGGCTGTTTGCGCACGGTGCAGTTTGGCTGTGAGCAATGAGAGCACATTTGCAATACGGCGTTTTTAATCGTTCGCAGAGACCGTGTAGTTCTTGTATGTTTACTTCCCTGTTTCGCTTAGTGAAGATTAAGGCAGAAAATTTCACTGAAAATTGCGTCTTTAAATTGTGTGCTTCATGTCAAGACGTGGTCTTCGTGCCTTTGTTCCCTGCCAATGACATTCGTTCAGTGCTTAGCACTACATGTAGATTTCTCTTTGTTTCATTTCCTCACATATTGCTAAAACATTATATTTTCTGAATACTAATGTTGCACGTAGAATCTGAGGCAGTTGTCAGCGTCGTAGTTTCCCTATTCCATAGGAAATATGATTATTTGCCGTCTTTTGTTTGTGTGCTGTCGTAACAGTGTGGGCCAACATGCCTAGGCCGTGGCACGTGGCTAAAAACCCCTTCGTTTTTCACATTTCCAAATAATGTGAGTTGTTTGATATGATTATTTAAGTTGACATAAATTCAGTTTTCTTTTCCTGTGCCCTTCATATTTCGTTACAAAATATAGATGTTTGATTTTGTAATTAAGTTTCCTAGTATTTTACTATCCCCCTTTTTTCTACCTTTTTCATCAGATCATCTGCCGAATAATTGGCAACAGGTCACCATTATTTATGATGCAAACTGCATGACCAAAGCCTGAAAATTACAATAAAGTTTTTCACTTAAATGATTTGGTAGTTTTGTCTTGGTCTTGATCTGTTGCGACATGCATTTGGGTTTCGCTCACACTCGTTCAAGTTTCCATGCATTACGACTTTCGGAACTGTCTTTTCAGGTTTATTTCTTTGCATTCCGATGGATTTGACAGGGATTTCAGCACTTTCTTTGCGTTATAGCTCAGTATACGTGAGACAGACGTCTGTAAAGTGCAGAAAAGAATGCTCATTACTCCAACGAACACCAAAAGAGCTCTTTGCGATGCCACAGATACAAATTTCAGCTTCAGTACTATCAACAAATAACACATCAAATCATCAGTATAAAAAAATAAGCGGCTAGAGTAAAAGATCAATATCGCACGGAATCTAAACATTCCAACAAGAACATTGTACGGCCAGTGCACATATGAACATCCCAATACGTCGTGAATAAAAAGGTTTCGTGTTTGAATAACGCAAAGAACGTCGACTCTTGTCTGTATTACGCTTATCAGTGGCACACAATGCCGATTAACATCGTCAGTTAAGTGCAAGCCACAACAACAATGATTAAAGCCGGCAAAGAAAATATTAGATGCGAAGCGTACAACAGAACAAAAATTACTTTTCTTTCCACTGCTCAAATAACAGAATTCGTGGATAGCAATTCTAAGAATCACGCGGAAGTGGTAACGGCAACACGAACGAAAATATAAGGGTAATTATTTTCAAGATCAGTCAATAAAGATCGACTTCTTACTTTGCTACTTTTATCACTTGCATTGAGATATCTTTATCTCCAACTGATTGAAATGTATTAGTCTGTATGGATCTACTGTGGAATCTCAGCCCGGATATTTTAACCGAAACACCTTGAAGGATTTATAGTAGGTCCCACAATATACATTTTACTGGTTATTATGGCCAGCACAAATTCAGCCTGCGTTGATGTTTCATTAATTAATCTTAAAATGCAGCTAATATCAGTACAGAGAAATTTTTACTCACTCCACACTGATTACTTATTTGTTTATGGCTGGTCTAATTGTGGTGTCACCGCCAGACACCACACTTGCTAGGTGTTAGCCTTTAAATCGGCCGCGGTCCGTTAGTATACGTCGGACCCGCGTGTCGCCACTATCAGTGATTGCAAACCGAGCGCCACCACACGGCAGGTCTAGAGAGACTTCCTAGCACTCGTCCCAGTTGTACAACCGACTTTGCTAGTGATGGTTCACTGACAAAATACGCTCTCAATTGCCGAGACGATAGTTTAGCATAGCCTTCAGCTACGTCATTTGCTACGACCTAGCAAGGCGCCATTATCAGTTACTATTGATCTTGTGAATCATGTACAGGCCAGACCGACGTTCACCATTAATGGATTAAAGTTAAGTATTCCACCAGCTAGGTCCTTTTTTTCTAAATTCTAATGTCCCTGTTCTGTTCCAGACCTCACGCCAGCCTGCGTGAGCTAAAACGCATGCCTTTCGGCCTCCTCTAGTAACACGGTGTTGGCTCTCCTGCCAACCAAAACTCTAATTATGTCAGTTTCTTACAGCAGACCATAACATTTTAGTTCTGTCGTAAGTATCAGAGAAAACTTTCCCGGAATAATTACCTAGCGCCTATGATAAACCTACGTACTAACAAAAGTTAGCTATATGTTATCCCAATTACATACCACGACCTTTTTCCTTAAACAATGAGCCGACTCACATTATCACGTACTACAACGTGTGTAGAAAGTAAGAGATGCGAGCATCACAGAAATCTGAATTCGCATAAGGTAAACAATAATCACATGTCTGTATTTTATTCTCGTTCCGTTTCTGAAAATATGAGCCTTTGATCTCTTATAGAACCGTACTAGCATAGGAAGAAAAATGTGGGTTGTCTTTGCCGGGCATTGGTCATTTTACTAGGCGTAAGACACTCATAATCTATTTATAACTTCAGAATATTTACTGAGATGATGCAATGACTTTCATTCGTCATAAAATAGTGACGCTTTATTAACCCTGCTACTCTTCTTCTTG
Source organism: Schistocerca serialis cubense (assembly GCF_023864345.2). Taxonomy (NCBI): domain Eukaryota; kingdom Metazoa; phylum Arthropoda; class Insecta; order Orthoptera; family Acrididae; genus Schistocerca; species Schistocerca serialis. Next base: position 735,781,855 of record NC_064642.1, read on the forward strand.
TACTTTACTAACTGCAAGTATAATTCTAAATAATTATTTGTCAAACCTAAGAGCACTCTAACACTTATTGAACTGCATTGTGTTTGGTAGGGAAGACTAGGAATTCTTTACTTCCATAAAATCATAGAGTTGCTATGAATCGAAATCTATTGGTGTAAGAATATTTCCGGATTGTTTCTGTACCGACAACATAGATCTGCATCCTCCTCGAAACATACTACTCATTTAGACTTCGTAATGCAACTACTTCCAGAATTCAGCATTTTGTGAAAACGTCCTGAGGGTACACGTAATTAAAAAAAGCGATGAAATATATCAAATAAGTAGGAAAGAAGTTGGCTATTGTACCTATTGTTGATTTATGTCTTGGCTGGCTTCGTAGAAGATGCGTGATGTACTTTGAATTGCTTACCTTCCGTAAAACTGAGAAAATGTAAACTCGTAGCAAATTATGTATCCTACGACACCATTCGCAAAATAGAGGTGTTCCGAAAGGATAGGCTAAACACGGTTGGCGGTGGCGTGTTTGTTGCTGTCAGAAGTAGTTTATCTTGTCGCAGAATTGAAGTAGATACTTCGCGTGAGTTAGTCTGGGCAGATGTCATTGTTGGCAACTGGAATAAATTATAACTGGATACTTTTACATACCTCCCAATTCCCTAGAGTATATCCGCTCCTGCTCAGGTGAGTCCTTCGTGATCTGTAGCGATTCCCTGAGCGGCTTACGAGCTCTCGACAAGTATTTCCCTCGTTCTCGTCTGGCGATGGCTATCCAGGAGTCCCTGCATACTCTTGCCCGTTGCGGCCGCTTTGTGGCCTTTGTTTGGACCCCGGGCCATGTTGGGATACCCGGCAATGAAAATATTGACCGCCTGGCGAAAGAGGCCACCAGTAAACCACCTCTGGACATTGGCCTCCCAGAGACTGATTTGCGGGCAGTCCACCGCCGACAGATTCTCTCGCTTTGGGACGCTGAGTGGCGCGATCTACCCACGCTCAATAAACTCCGTGCTATAAAGGACACGACGACTGTGTGGCCTTCCTCCATGCGAGCCAACCGCAGCGACTCCGTAGTCCTTTGTGGGCTCCGTATTGGCCACACCTGGGTGACGCACGGTTATTTATTGCGTCGTGAGGACCCGCCTCTCTGTTGCTGCGGGACGGTTTTGACGGTGGTGCAAATTGTATTGTCTTGTCCGCTTTTAGCTGTGCTCAGGCAGACATTTGCGTTGCCTGATACGCTCCCTGCCCTTTTAACTGATGATCCTGCTATGGCTGACTTAGTTTTACGTTTTATTCGGGCAGGGGGTTTTTATCATTTAATCTGAGTGTTTCTGTTTTATTTTATTGTTTTGTGTTGATTCTGGCCTTTGGCCTACGATTTTAAACTGTGTTTTTAATGTGTTCTCGGTGGTTGGCTTTTCCTTTTTTTTTTTTTTGTTCCTATGGTCGGCCAACCACCGTCACATTCTGTGTGATTTTATTTCGATTTGTCTGGTCCTTGTCTACGTTTCTTTTGTTCTGTGTCGTCTGTCTCCTATTCTGTTGAACGTTTTTTATTCTCTGTGGGTATTTTTAGTATTTGAAAAAAGGGACCAATGACCATCGCAGTCTGGTCCCTTGAATCCCCAAACAAACCAACCATACGATAATAGTTGGTGATGACTTTAGTTTATCCTCGATATGTTGGTGAAAATACATGTTTAATTGTGGAGGTACACATAAAATATGATCCGAAATTGTGCTAAACGTATTCTCTGAAAATTATTTCGAGCAGTTAGCTCATGAGCCCACGCGAATAGTAAACGTTTCTGAAAACACGCTTGACCTCTTAGCAACAAATAATCCTGAGTTAATAACGAGCATCAAAACCGATATAGGGATTAGTGAAAACAGAGTTGTCGTAGCGAGAGTGAATATTGTAACCCCCAAATCCTCCGAAAATAAGCGAAAAGTATACCTATTCAAGAAAAAGGAGATAAAAGTTCACTTGACGCCCACCTAAAAGACAATATCCACTCATTCCAAATTAATAATATAAGTGCAGACCAGATGTGGCTTAAATTCAAAGAAATAGTATTGGCAGCAATTGAGAGATTTATACCAAATAAATTAACAAACGACGCAGCTGATCCTCCTTTGTACACAAAACTAATTAGAACACTGTTGCAGAAACAATTAAACAAACATGCCAATTTTAAACAGACGTAAAATCCCCAAGATTGGCGATCTTTTACACAAGCTTTAAATTTAGTGCGGACTTCAACGCAAGATGCTTATAACAGTTTCCACAACGAAACTTTGTCTCGTAACCTGGCAGAAAATCCAAAGAAATTCTGGTCGTATCTGAAGTATGTTAACGGCAAAGAAACAATCAGTGCCTTCTCTACGCGATAGCAATGGAGATGCTATGGAAGACAGTGCTGCCAAAGCAGAGTTACTAAACACAGCCTTCCGAAATGCCTTCACAACAGAAGACGAAGTAAATATTCTAGATTCGAATCGAAAACAGCTGCCAAGATGAGTAACGTAGAAGTAAATATTCTCGGAGTAGTGAAGCAACTGAAATCACTTAATATAAGCTAATCTTCTGGTCCAGACTGTATACCAATTAGGTTCCTTTCAGAGTATGCTGATGCATTAGTTCCATACTTAACAATCATATACAACCGTTCGCTCGACGAAAGATCCCTACCCAAAGACTGAACAGTTGCACAGGTCACATCAATATTCAAGAAAGGTAGTAGGAGTAATCCACTAAATTACAGGCCCATATCGTTAACGTCGATATGCAGCAGGATTTTAGAGAACATACCTTGTTTTCGAACATTATGAATTACCTCGAAGAAAACGGTCTGTTGACACACAGTCAACATGGGTTTAGAAAACATCGTACCTGTGAAACAACTAGTTCTTTATTCACATGAAGCGTTGATTGCTATTGACAAGGGATATCAGATCGATTCCGCATTTCTAGATTTCCGGAAGGCTTTTGACACTGTACCACACAAGCGGCTCGCAGTGAAATTGCGTGCTTATGGAATATCGTCTCCGTTATGTGACTGGATTTGTGATTTCCTGTCGGAGAGGTCACAATTCGTAGGAACTGACGGAAAGTCATCGAGTAAAACGGAAGTGATTTCTGGCGTTCCCAACGGTAGAGTTATAGGACCTTTGCTGTTTCTTATCTATATAAACGATTTTGGAGACAATCTGAGCAGCCGTCTTCGGTTGTTTGCAGATCACGCTGTCGTTTATCGACTAATAAAGTCATCAGACTATCAAAACAAATTGCAAAACGGTTTAGAAAAGATATCCGAATGGTGCGAAAAGTGGCAGTTGACCCTAAATAATAAGAAGTATGAGGTCATCCACATGAGTGCTAAATGGAACTCGTTAAACTTCGGTTACACGATAAATCATCCTAATCTAAAACCCGTAAATTCAACTAAATACCTAGGTATTACAATTACGAACAACTTTAATTGGAAGGAACACATAGGAAATGTTGTGGGGAAGGCTAACCAAACAGTGCATTTTATTGACAACACACTTAGGAAACATAACAGACCTACTAAGGAGACCGCCTACACTGCGCTTGTCCGTCCTCTTTTAGAACACTGCTGCGCGGTGTGGGATCCTTACCAGATAGGACTGACGGAGTATGTGGTGTCACCGCCAGACACCACACTTGCTAGGTGGTAGCCTTTAAATCGGCCGCGGTCCGGTAGTATACGTCGGACCCGCGTGTCGCCACTGTCAGTGATTGAAGATCGAGCGCCGCCACACGGCAGGTCTAGAGCGACGTCCTAGCACTCGCCCCAGTTGTACAGCCGTCGTAGCTAGCAAAGGTTCACTGACAAATAAGTTCTCATTGGCCGAGACGATAGCATAGCCTTCAGCTAAGTCATTTGCTACGACCTAGCAAGGCGACATTACCAGCTTATATAGAGATGGTTATTAATGTATCAACAAGAGCGATGTACACCAATTATGGATTAAAGTTAAGTATTCCAGCAGCTACGTACTTTTCTTTATAGCATTCATTACGTATCCTGTTTCAGACCTCACGCCAGCCTGCGTGAGCTTAAACGCGTGCATTTCGGCCTCCTCTAACAACACGGTGTTGGCTCTTCTGCCAACACTTCAGAGTACATCGAAAAAGTTCAAAGAAAGGCAGAGCGTTTTGTATTATCGCGAAATAGGGGAGAGAGTGTCACAGAAATGATACAGGATGAGGACTGGAAATCTTTTAAAAGAAAAGCGTTTTTCGTTGCGACGTAATCTTCTCACGAAATTCCATTCACCAACATTCTCCTCCGAATGCGAAAATATTTTGTTGACACCGACCTACATAGGGAGGAACGCTCACCTCGATAAAATAACGGAAATCAGAGCTCGTACGGGAAGATATAGGTGTTCATTCTTTCCGCGCGCTATACGAGATTAGAATAATAGAGAATTATGAAGGTGGTTCGGTGAACTGTCCGCCACGTACTTGAATGAAATTTGCACAGTATCCATGTAGACGTAGATGTAAGTGGCGGGAAGCGAAGACGAAAAACGACGACGAAACGGCTGCATGAAAAATGCAAGGAAATCTAAAAAAGAAATGTTTGTTGAAGGGATTGACCAGCATATAGAAAAGTCGAAACAACCTATGCAGTGAAGAGAGCGGATAGAAGGAAAGAGGACATTGAATGTCTCTATGAGGGGCAAGTTTTATTTGATTTGTTAGGAGAAGAGGCAGAGTAGATTTACAAGAAATAGCGGATCCATTATTAGAACCAGAATTTAAAATAGTTTTGCAGGAACTAAGACCAAATAAAGCAAAAGGAATAGACAGCATTCCACCGCAAATTCTAAAATCACTAGGGGATGTGGCAACGGCTATTCACGTTCGTGTGTTGAATGTATTAGTGTGGCCATGTAACATGCAACTTTCGGAAAAATATCATCCACACAATTCCGAAGCTGTAACAGCTGTTGATAATGGAAGCAATATTAAAGAAAAATCATTTCGTAGAATTTGTCGATCTAAGAAAACCGGACCACATTGTCAAATTGGGAAAGATGTCTGAAATTCTGAGGAAGATGTGGGTAACTTATAGGGATAGAGAAAATGTTCAAATGCGTGTGAAATCTTATGGGACTTAACTGCTAAGATAATCAGTCCCTAAGCTTACACACTACTTAACCTAAATTATCCTAAGGACAAACACACACACACCCATGACCGAGGGAGGACTCGAACCTCCGCCGGGACCAGCCGCACAGTCTTTGACTGCAGCGCCCTAGACCGCTCGGCTAATCCCGCGTGGCTAGGGAGAGAGAGATAATATGCAGCTTGTATAAGAGCCAAGAATGAATAAAATGAGTGAAAGACCAAGGACGCAGTGCTCGGATTAAAAAGGGTCCTAGGATGGGATGCAATGTTTCGCCCCTACTTTTCAGACTATACAAGGTGCATTCAAGTTCTAAGGCCTCCGATTTTTTTTCTCCAGACTGGAAAGAGATAGAAACATGCGCATTGTTTTAAAATGAGGCCGCGTTCATTGTCAATACGTCCCAGAGATGACAGCACCATACGGCAGATGGAATTTTACCGCCAGCGGCGAGAATGAGAACTGTTTTAAATACTTAAAATGGTGACGTTTTCCTTTCTTGAATAGCGTGCAATCATTCGTTTTCTGAATTTGCGTGGTGGGAAACCAACTGAAATTAATCGACAGTTGAAGGAGACATATGGTGATGGAGTTATGGATGTGTCGAAAGTGCGTTCGTGGGTGCAACAGTTTAATGAAGGCAGAACATCGTGTGACAACAAACGGAAAGAACCTCGGGCTCGCACAAGCTGGTCTGACGACATGATCGAGAAAGTGGAGGGAACTGTTTTGGGGGATCGCCGAATGACTGTTGAACAGATCGCCTCCAGAGTTGGCATTTCTGTGGGTTCTGTGCACACAATCCTGCATGACGACCTGAAAATGCGAAAAGTGTCATCCAGGTGGGTGCCACGAATGCTGACGGACGACCACATGGCTGCCCGTGTGGCATGTTGCCAAGCAATGTTGACGCGCAACGACAGCAAGAATGGGACTTTCTTTTCGTCGGTTGTGACAATGGATGAGACGTGGATGCCATTTTTCAATCCAGAAACAAAGCGCCAGTCAGCTCAATGGAAGCACATAGATTCACCGCCACCAAAAAAATTTCGGGTAACCGCCAGTGCTGAAAAAATGATGGCGTCCATGTTCTGGGACAGCGACGGCGTAATCCTTACCCATTGCGTTCCAAAGGGCACTACGGTAACAGGTGCATCCTACGGAAATGTTTTGAAGAACAAATTCCTTCCTGCACTGCAACAAAAACGTCCAGGAAGGGCTACGCATGTGCTGTTTCTCCAAGACAACGCACCCGCACATCGAGCTAACGTTACGCAACAGTTTCTTCGTGATAACAACTGTGAAGTGATTCCTCATGCTCCCTACTCACCTGACCTGGCTCCTACTGACTTTTGGCTTTTTCCAACAATGAAAGACACCCTCCGTGGCCGCACATTCACCAGCTGTGCTGCTATTGCCTCAGCGATTTTCCAGTGGTCAAAACAGACTCCTAAAGAAGCCTTCGCCGCTGCCATGGAATCATGGCGTCTGCGTTGTGAAAAATGTGTATGTCTGCAGGGCTATTACGTCGAGAAGTAACGCCAGTTTCATCGACTTTGGGTGAGTAGTTAATTAGAAAAAAAATCGAAGGCCTTAGAACTTGAATGCACCTCGTACATCGAAGAGGCAAAGATGGAAATGAATGGAAGGTCCCAAGGTTCGTGAGTGGAATTAAAATTGAAGGTGAAAGCGCATCAATGATACGATTTGCTACTGTTAATGAAAGTGAGGAAGAATTACATGAGCCATAAACAGTCTAATGGCGAACGGCCTTGCTGCAGTAATAAACCGGTTCCCATCAGATCACCGATGTTATCCGACGTCGGGCTGGGCTAGTAGTTGGATGAGTGACCGTCTGGTCTGCCGAGCGCTGTTGGCAAGCGGGATGCGCTCAGCCCTTGTGAGGCAAACTGAGGAGCTACTTGACTGAGAAGAAGCGCCTCCGGTATCTTAAACAGATATAAAGCCGCGAGAGTGGTGAGCTGACCACTCGCCCCTCCACATTCGCATGCAGTGATACCTGTGGGCTGAGTATGACACAGCGGTCAGTCCGAACCGTTGGATTTTCATGGCCTGTTCAGGCGGAGTTCAACTTTTTATGTGACAGTCTAATGACTTCAGAATATGTACTGGGAGTTTATGTGTCGTCACTTTGCCACTGTACGGCCTTGTACTATGGGAAGGGAGAGGATGTCCTCGTTCTACAACACAACTGCACACATGTATTAACAGGGCTGTTTATTAACATAAACGGAGAGCTTCTTATCATTTAGTTAGTCCATGTGGTACAAACTCTTCCGTAATAGTCCACGTTAGCCTCACTGCTGATGAAGTACACGCCCTGCTGTGCACAATATTATGGGCGCTATATGCTGTCTGAGGCTCTGATTGTGGCTGCGACTGTCTGCGACTGCAACTGACTGGGCTGCGAATGATGGCTGAGCGGGCCTTTCGGTCCGCAATGGCGATGTAAATACTGGAAGTCGAGAGGGCGTTGGCGACGCATTGCTTGCCAGTCTGTCTTTGGCATCTCTCCTGATAGGGCTATTATCGATCTTCTTGCAACCTCTTTGCCAACCGGTGTGCTGGCGACAGCTTACGCCAGCACAAGAGTAAATCGAAGCGAGACGAAAGTAATGAGCAGCAGGAGAAATGAGAACAGCGAGAAACGTAACATCTGGTTTGTTGGACACGAAGTAAATGAAGTTAAGGAATTCTACTACCTAGGCAGCAAAATAACTAGCGACAGATAGAGCAAGGAGTATATCAAAAGCAAACTAGTACTGGCAGAAGAAGCATTCCTTGCCAAGAGAACTCTACCAGTGTCAAACATAGGCCTTAATGTGAAGATGAAGTTTTTAAAAATGTATGTTTGGAACATTGAATTTTATGTGAGTGAAACATCGACTGTGGGAAAATCAGAGGAGAAGAGAATCAAAGCATTTGTGATTTGGTGCTACAGACAGTTGTTGAAAATTAGGTGGACTGATACAGTAAGGAACGAGGAGGTTCTGCACAGAATCGGGAAGGAGTATGTGGAAAACACTAGCAAGAAGAAGGGACACAATAATAGGACATCTTTAAGGCATCAGGGGAGAACTTCCATGGCACTATAGGGAGCTGTAAAGAGTATAAACTGTTGGAGAAGATACAGACTGGAACACATACAACATATAATTGAGGTGGTAAGTGGCAAATGCTTCACTGAGATGAAGAAGTTTGCACAGGAGAGGAATTTGCGATGGGCTGCATCAAATCAGTTAGAAGTCAGATGACTCAAAAACCTCAATTTTTACGTGGTAACGTTTGTCTCAACGCTTTTCAATCGTTTAAAAGATGAATCGAAGAGAAGATGGTTATTACTTCACTCTTGATTTGAAAGTGAGTTTCGCAAGTACTTATATTACTTATCTTTTATCATAACATATGTTATGGTTTCTTCTTATTCTTAGCGCTGTGTTTTGTAGTACGGCTTATTCTTCCGTGGTTCATAATGTCGTCAGGTTCATTTCATCATTGTACAACTAATGATGTTTAAACTCATACCACGGACCACTAGCTTCAGTAGTCCACTTATAATATTTCCAGTAATGATGTACAGCATGAACGTAGTACACACAACACATAACTGATTTCCCAACAACTGCAGCCAAGCCAATGAGAACGAAAATAACACATTTATCAAAGTCAACTAAAACATTAACAGGAGATCGTTTGTCAAAATTATTTTCTGCGTTTCTAATTAAGAATTTTAATGCCATTGACTTCAAATGTAATCACATCAGATAGGTAATTTTTTTAATTATTTCAATATATGACAATACTTTTTAAATAAAGTAATTAATATTATTCACATTTCATTCCTGCTTAAATGCATACTCGCTGTATATAACCGTTTTATTTACGTTACTCAAACTTTAAGAAATTTTAAGAAACTGTACTTTACAATTGCTCGTTGTTGTATCGTATCATAAATGTGTGGGATTATCGAGGTGTTCCTTAATTGATGATAGTGTCATTCATCAATTCCATTACATACCGAGTCAAATGCTTTACTGAATTCAAGAAATTCTGAATCTGTCTGACTGCCTCTATCCGTAGCTCCAAGGTGTCAAGGGACAAGTCAACCATTACAGAATGGAAGCTGGGTGGTAAGAAGATACTAAGATAGCATTGTGGGTTCTGGAAAAGCAAAGGCAAGACTGTGTCAGATTACAGCCAAGGCAATTGCTCCTGTTATCTCAAAGGTCACCAATACATTCCCATCTCATACCCTTGCTAGAAGGTCTAAACATGTTGATGTTGCCATAGGAGCCGACAGTGATTTTGTTACAGTGCAGTACTCATGAGTCAAACTATCCGAGCAGGATGAAAGAATACACAGAGAAAAATATGTCAACAAGTTATATCATGAAGATACGAAATTTTTTAATATGTTATTCTACAAGTAAATCTAAAGAAAAAAGTCCATATAAACATAGGTACGCTAATATTTAGTCGCAGAGTTTTGGCTAATAAAGGATTTTGTCCGAAATTTCGCAGCGTCACTAATATGAAGCCGTCGCAGAACTGTACTAGGTTAAAGTGAAGCACAATTTCCATTTATTTTGTTCTTGTTGATACGGTGAATAAAAAAAAAAAATGTCCCAGACGTGTATCTCCAGTAGTTTTCCAGAACATCCAGAGTAGAAAAGGAGTAATATCGTAAAATTTTTAATTTATTAACTACTTGGCCCTATTTGTTTTTTAAATACTAGCCAATTGCAAAAACCTTCCGACAGAAGTTCTAGAGAATTTAATTTTGAAAAACTAATGGTAGTAGCATTAGCTGAAACTGTATGAATGCGTCGGATAATCTGCTTTTATTAATACCACAGCACACATGGATTCATGTTAAACCGGAAAAAAACAAAGCTCAGTGTTAAGGTTGTTGTACAGTTTACTTACAATTTCACATTACATTCGCAATAAATGTACAAAAATGTCACCACCGACTTCAATGCACTTAGCTGCAAACTGTATGAACAGATTTTCTTGCTTGTTGAAAGGTATCGCTATTTCATAAACAATCTACAAACCACAACAGTTACTATGTGGTTTCACTTAAATACACTGTTGTTATTATGTTCTTTCACTGAGCAATACAGAAAACTAACTGGTTTCAAGGTTGGATGACGACTGTAACAATTCACTAATAGTTGCCAACAATAACATAAACGTTGCTTCATTCTTAATGGAGACTAAATTTACTTGTACATAAGTCTTAGCATCTCTGGATGTTCTAGAAAACAACTGCAGATTCATTTCTTGGACATGTTTTATTAGATTCACCAGACCAATAACAACAAAATAAATGGAAACCGTGCTTTACTTTAACCTCGTATAGTCTTACGATGGCTTCATATTAGCGAAGTTGCTAAATTCCAGGCAAAATTTTTTATTAGCCGTAACTCCGCGACTAAACATCTGCGGACCTGTGTTTATATGAACTTTTTTCCTTAGTTTTACTTGTAGAATAACATATTAAATATTGGGTTATGTCCGTGGTTCTCACTGTGTACTGATTTATTACACTCTGAATATTTCCGTTATGCTACTCAAATTTATTTCGATATACAATATTTTTGTAATATAATAGAAATTATGCAGCATATGTATGGGTTGTAAGGTACTAGCAGCAGAGGTAAATAAAATCACACACACACACACACACACACACACACACATATATATATATATATATATATATATATATATATATATATATATATATATGTATAGTGTGCAATTGACGAGGACGTGGAGATTCTATACTCAGTACTCATTCTGAGACAAGAAAAAAAAGGGCTATTCAAAAAGAAGGAACACGTTTCAAACATTTATTGCTTCCAAACTAAATGCGATAGAAACGCAGTTCCAACGTACCTGGAGAGAGAAAAGTTCAAATTTTTATGCATTCCGTGTGAGCACTAAGTGTTACACGACAAATATAAAAACAGTGGCCTATTTTCTGCCACACACGAAACAACTGGTCCATCATTATCAAATTCAGAGCTTGAACAATGCGATGTCACAGACTTTCAAGAGTGTCAGGCGTAGGGGTGATAAACCAGCGACATTTACGTAGAGAATTTCTCAAAACATATCAGATATTACCTGAATAACACCACTCCAAGGCATTGGACTGGAAGAGGAGGAGAAGATGAACTTCATCGCCAATGGCCTCATAGTTCTCCAGACCTCAGACATTATGACTTTGATCTGGGGATGTGGGGGGTTACGTAAAAGGCCGCTTTTTATCCCCCCTATGCCTGACATTTATACATAAAAATTTGAACTTTTCTCTTTACGTGAACGTTGGAATTGGGTTTCTGCCATTTGTAATTTGGAAGCAATATGTTTGAAATTTGCTCCTTCTTTCTAAATAACCGTTTATGTACCCTCACGTAGTGTGCAGTCACCTGGGGTGTGTGGATAGAACACGCAACATACACGCCAACACAAGAAGAAATACGCAGCACAAGTGAGTAATGCAAATTGGTCACAAATTGATATTCTTATAGGTACTGACGGAAAATGCAAGTGGCCGAAGAAAGATGTGCGGCGCTGCTGCACAATTTAATTGCACAACTGGCTAGCATAGTAAACAGGGGATATGTCGATACCAGGGCATAGAGTCCTTGCGAATTTCATTCCGCGTACTCGACCGGATGGGACTATGCACTGCAGATAGCCCCGTGAATCTTATATGCAGACAGCACCGTTTTAGAATTTCTAGGTTGGCTCAAGAAAACCAGTTAGGATAATCGGCGTATCGCTCGACATTTGAATAAGAGCGGCACCACTGTTCGATGGTGTTGGGGAATTGGGTGAAGCATGGCCCAACAGAGCGTCAAGAAGAAAGTGGTCGACGTAGAGAGACAAAGCATAAGAACCGAGCAATCGTCATGGAGGCACTCAGAGCGGGGAATTCATCATTATTATCCATCCGACGTGCATCTTATGCTCCAACCATTAACCGGCGGCTCACAGAAAAGGGGTCAGGTCACATCGTCCCATGTAACGACTGCCAGTGCCCTCTGTACACCAACAAGCCCCGTTTACCGAAGTGTCGGGCACATTCGACCCTTAATCTCATTCACTGCAGTAGCATTCCGTTCAGCGATGTGTCCCGCTTCAAACGGAACTCCAATGATCAGCGAAGACGTCTCTGGAGACGCCCTGGAAACTGGTGGGTCGCCAACCTTACTGTCTCCCGCTCTACTACCGGATGTCCGGGAGTGATGGCCTGTGTGCCACTTCACTTCGTGACAGGACTCCTTTGGATGTCATCCACAGCACCATTACAGCACAGTGGTTCGTCGACGATACTGCACGCTTACATTTCAGCAAGACAATGCCCACCCGCACACAGCGACAAGTTTTACCTCTTGTCTTCGTTCTTGCCAAAGATATTTGCCAGAAAGATCTCGGGGTCTCTCCTCAACTCAGACTATTTGCAGCATTCTGTGCAGGGAACTCCGACCAACAATGGAGTATGATGATCTAACGCGCCAGTAGGATCGGATTTAGCAATACATTCGTTAACAGCACATCTATCAACTCTGTTAATCAGTGCCAAGCCCGATAACTGTTTATATAAGGGTCAGAGCTGGACAAGGTGTTAACTATTTGCTCCATTTGTAAAGCCCTTTCTCTTGAATAAATTATCCAATCTTTCTTAAGTTGTAATCATTTCCAGAATGAGATTTTTCACTCTGCAGTGGATTGTGCATTGATATGAAACTTCCTGACAGATTAAATCTGTGTGCCGGACCGAGATTCGAACTCAGCACCTTTGCCTTTCGGGGGCAAGCGCCCTACTATCTGAGCTACCCAAGCACGACTCACGCCCCGTCCTTGTAGCTTTACTTCCTCCAATACCTCGTCTCCTACCTTCCTAACTTTACAGAAGCTCTCCTGCGAACCTTGCAGGACTAGCACTCCTGCAAGAAAAGATATTGCGGAGACATGGCTTAGCCACAGCCTGAGGGATGTTTCCAGAATGTAATCGTTTGTCTGTACAAGCACATCATAAATACACAGTTCCGCGTCATTCGGATAATTCCTTTGTGGTGCGTCGCTTTTTGCCTTACAAGGTGTATGCACACATTCAAACCGTGTGTAATATTGACTCATATGCGTACACACATCGATGACAAATGGTTGTTCCACCTATTCCATGCACATATCCACTATTTACAAATAAATAACCATCAAAAATCTCACTCACTCAAGGGAATAATGACTTTCCCATAGACGTATCATTTGTCGTCATGACGCGTTTAGCTAACATTCAGCTGCATTGCAGTACGGTAGGTGGGGGTAAAAGTATGCTTGAGGAAAAAGTGTACACCGAGTATTCACGTCCTTAAAGCAGAAGCTCCTCATTCTCCCACCAGGCGTCGCATACCTTATGACTTTCTCAGTACTATTCTGGAACAATTTGGCAGTTCCACGCCTAGAGCTGGAGGAAATGCTATAAGTCACTTTTGTATATTTTTATGCAAAATTTGTACAGTTTTGAATTAATGCTATGTGAACTTAAATCTATATAAAAATCAGATAAACTCACTTCCGGACCTGGCGGCTATAAGCTGCCATTATCCTCCTTCATCTACACGCCTTTGGTCGTGTTTGTTGTCTTTAGATTGCGGAAAAGAAAATAGCGGAATATGGTAAATGTACGCAGGTCTAACGCATAAGTTTGCAGTGCGTGCTTTTACTCCATCAAGAAACTGTTTTGCAAACATTTATCCTGCAACCTGTACTTTGATTGGTGTAGACGCTTCTAGCGGATTGAAGCGTTTTTGTTGGTGTTTGTGCGTCATTATTCACCTTAGAGAACTTGTATTAATAACTCTTTTCTGTAGTATTTCTTGCGATGTTAAGTCATTGCTTTCCAACATATCTGCCTTTCGGACACTCCTCGAATATAATCATGTCTTCGATCGTGACCTTTTCTCCTAGAAACTGATCGAGAACATTTACTCGATGGTCATTAACAGAGTCGCTCCACTATGGAGCTCTTGGTCTTACTGTAAATGGGAGCTCAGTACGGGAAGAAGTCAAAGCTACCACGTTTGAAGCGCTGCTTCAGAAAAGACGTCTTAATCCCGGCCAACGGTTTTGTACCTCGGCTACTTCACAAAATCGTTATCCTTGGAGGAATAACAGGCAATAGGGCAGCAATGAATTTCCCATGAGATTATTTCGGATGTACTGTCAGATTTTCACAATATTTACTTTTCGAAATTGCCGAAAATTGATTTAGTTCCTAATTTGGTTTTACATGTATTTATTTGTAATCCGTTTTTATTCTCTTCAGTTTGGGTTAAAAGTACGTACTGCATACTTTTGCCCCAGGCCCACATACTCTTACCCACAGCACAGGATAGGAGTACACAAATTTAATGATTAGCGAAAGTTTTGTTACTGTTCTAAGAACAATTAGATGACAATGAAACTTTTACACATGTCTAACGAGGTGTTGCATTTGAACTTGATGTAATACTGCTGCTTCTGTTAGAGCAACTACAGAAGCCAGGAAACAGAGTTATGAAGGAGATACCCCAATTTGGAACAGGATTCATTGTAAACTAAGATATATAAAACTCAATGCTTGAATTTAAATCTATCAATGAAAGATTTTCAACATTAACCTTCAAGTCAGTGAACAGACTTTATACCATTGTAAATACGCATGCACCAACAAATGAGAAAAACAGAACACAAAACGAACAAACAGATTTTTTTTGGCTGGAACTGTCAACCCCCTTCGACCACATTTCATCCAAAAACACAATAATACTACTGGGAGACTTTAATTCTCGAATCGGCAAAGAAAGTCAACACGTTGCCAGGGGAACATATTTTATCGTTTTCGGTGTGAATAGCAATAAGAGAATGTGTTGCAGTTTCGAGTGCCGAGAGTCTTACGTGACGAACTCTAATTCCTCGTTTATCTAGCGTAGAAAGTTATACGTCTTCCGATATCTATATTTCTACAACATGAGGTTGCCTGTAAAAATTCACCCTACTGGTACTCTCCTGCTGTCTCTGACTGACACAGCAAGAGTGTACCCAGGTTACGGGAAAAAGAGTTGCTGCTGGCAGCTTACACAACACGAGCAATAGTGCAAGAATAAGACGTGGCTGACGAGTAAAGTAAGTAATGTTACTACTCGTACGTTCACTTGTTATTAACTATTAATTAATAAATGTTCGTCTTTTGTCGTTGCTATAGTGAATATCCATAACTCGCGCCACCAGAATCGTATGGTCGACATCGAGTCCCACGTTCAATATATATCGTTAGGAGCTCACGCGTTCGATAGGCAATCATTCTTGGAAATTACTTGGAAACGCTTCGGCTCCTAACGATATATATCGAAATCGCGACTCGACGTCGACCATACGATTTTAGTGGCGCGAATTATGATAAATTCCCTCCACGTAAAAGAACCAATGCAAATGGAGAAAGACTAATTAGTTTATGCATAGAACATGACATAGTTCTAAAACCTACATTTTTCTACAAACTCTCTAGGAAACAAACTGTATGGGCCTCCTCGTATCCTGTCTCTGGGGAGAAACAACTTGACTATGTTGCTATAAGCAGACAGTCTACATCAGAGATACTCAATGTAAAAGCTGCTAAGAGTTTAGGTTTACGTTCAGATCACTATCTATCTACTGTTAAATTAAAATTAAGCGAAAACATAAACGAAAGATTCAATATCAACCTAAAAAGTTTGACGCTCAGCAATTAACTAAGGAAGGTAATTTCAGGACTCTTTTGGAAAAGAGAGTACCTAAACCATGGGAACAACTTCCAAAAGACATAGTACAGACAGCAGAAGAAAACATTCTCCTTAGCAAAATTTGGAAACATGTTTGGTGGGATGATGAGTGTGACAAACTAATCCAAACAAGAGACTGCACTTGGAACCTTTGGAATGCTAATAAAAATGATAAAAAAAGGAACTCGCCAAAAGAAGCCTGGAAGGCCTTTAAAAGATCAATGTACAATACATAAAAGACCAACTAGCATGAATAGACTCCAACTTCAAACAGAACAAAGCTAGGGTATTTCAAAAGTAGCTTAAAGAAATACACTCCGCCTAGTCTATTTTTCACAGACCCAAAACGCAGAAAACTGCATATAATAGCACAGAAAACTGTAGAATACTTGTCGAATGCTTTGAAGAACTACATAACTGTGGAAGTTCGAGTCCTCCCTCAGGCATGGGTGTGTGTGTTTGTCCTTAGGATAATTTAGGTTAAGTAGTGTGTAAGCTTAGGGACTGATGACCTTAGCAGTTACGTCCCATAAGATTTCACACACATATGAACATTTTTGAACATAACTGTGATCCACTGAAAGAAAAATTTAATTTCGATATTTTTAATCCAACACCACAGGACTCAAAGCCGCCAACCACAGAAGAAACAAAAGAAATCATAAAAGACCTTAAAAATAATAAAGCACATGGAGAGGATAATCCAGTTGCTGAACTATGGAACTACTCTATTGACAAGATGATACAATGTTTATCAGAAATACTCCAAGAAATCTGACAACACACAGCTTACCATGAAAATGGACGTCTGAACTAATACATCCACTACAAAAAAGGGAAGAAAACAGACCCTAGCAATTATAGGGGAATCTCCCTCTTACCAGTGACCTGCAAGATCTTGTATAAGGCGCTTTCAAAAAGAGCAGAAGAAATACTTGACAAAGAACTAGGAGAGTTTCAGACTGGACTTAGGAAGGGAAGGTCATGTGCAGAACAAATACTAAACTGGAAGAACATAATAGAAAGGAGGAAAATCAGTAACATAAATATGTAATTACTTTTGTGGGTTTTAGAAAACCCTATGATTCAATAAACATGAATACATTGATCGATATCTTAAATGAATTGGGGCCGGATACTAAAACAACTGAAATAATTATAGCAACTTTGACAAATCCAAAATTGAAAGTAATATTTAGGGAAGAGCTCTCAAAATCGTTTGAAATAAAGTCAGGTGTCAGACAGGGAGATAGTTTCTCACCTCTGCTTTTCAACTGTATGTTAGAGAAGGTTGTTCGAGAATGGAGGAAGACCATCAATACTAAAGGGATTCAACTAGGAAGCCATCCACACAAGATCACTGTCGACTGTTTAGCCTTCGCAGATGGCATGGCATTGGTTACAGATTCGCTAGACAAATCCCAAGAACAAATGAGAGAACTGCAAAAACAAGCAGCCAAAGTAGGAACACCCTTTGAAAAAACGAAGTTCATGACAAACATCTGTGATGCCCCTCAAAATATTGCAGTTGACAACGATACAATACACAAAACAATTTCGTTTAGATACCTTGGAGAGTTGATTACCTACAATTCAAAAGAAAAGACAACTATAAAAACTAGAGTGTACAAAATGGAAAGAGTATTTCATACGACCAAAAACGTTTATAACAAAAATTTCTTGGAACAGAAAATTAAGACACTACCAAACAGTGGCCACACCTGAAGTTCATTATGCGGCAGAAACACTTAATCTAACAAGAAATGGAGATCTTCAGAAACTAGAGAAGGTCGAAAGAAGAATTTTAAGGAAAATACTGGGAGCTAAAAGAAACGATAATTCTGTATAGAGGTTAAGATCAAACAGAGAGCTATAGTTGAAAACTGAAAAACTATCTGACGTAATGAGGAAGAGACATGTATTCAGAATGGATAACAACAGACTAACCAAGCGGAAATTCCCATTACTCAATTCACATTACTCAATACCATTACTCAATAGCTACAAATTCAAGCCCACATGGTTCATGAAGACTGAAAAGGACGTGGAAAACGCTGGAATTACAATAGCCACGATAGAAAACAGAACAAATTTCAGAAAGGGAGCTCAAAAGGCAGAACTTCAGCAGAGAAAGAAAACAGCTACCCGAAAGTGGACTAAAGAGGAAAGGGAACAACACTAAAAGGATGAAGGAAATTTGGAAACTAAGGAAATCTAATACAATGAAGAGTAGCCAAAGTTGATTCATCGAAACGTCCAAATGGGTTATTCGAAAGAAGAATATATATATATATACACTCCTGGAAATTGAAATAAGAACACCGTGAATTCATTGTCCCAAGAAGGGGAAACTTTATTGACACATTCCTGGGGTCAGATACATCACATGATCACACTGACAGAACCACAGGCACATAGACACAGGCAACAGAGCATGCACAATGTCGGCACTAGTACAGTGTATATCCACCTTTCGCAGCAATGCAGGCTGCTATTCTCCCATGGAGACGATCGTAGAGATGCTGGATGTAGTCCTGTGAAACGGCTTGCCATGCCATTTCCACCTGGCGCCTCAGTTGGACCAGCGTTCGTGCTGGACGTGCAGACCGCGTGAGACGACGCTTCATCCAGTCCCAAACATGCTCAATGAGGGACAGATCCGGAGATCTTGCTGGCCAGGGTAGTTGACTTACACCTTCTAGAGCACGTTGGGTGGCACGGGATACATGCGGACGTGCATTGTCCTGTTGGAACAGCAAGTTCCCTTGCCGGTCTAGGAATGGTAGAACGATGGGTTCGATGACGGTTTGGATGTACCGTGCACTATGCAGTGTCCCCTCGACGATAACCAGTGGTGTACGGCCAGTGTAGGAGATCGCTCCCCACACCATGATGCCGGGTGTTGGCCCTGTGTGCCTCGGTCGTATGCAGTCCTGATTGTGGCGCTCACCTGCACGGCGCCAAACACGCATACGACCATCATTGGCACCAAGGCAGAAGCGACTCTCATCACTGAAGACGACACGTCTCCATTCGTCCCTCCATTCACGCCTGTCGCGACACCACTGGAGGCGGGCTGCACGATGTTGGAGCGTGAGCGGAAGACGGCCTAACGGTGTGCGGGACCGTAGCCCAGCTTCATGGAGACGGTTGCGAATGGTCCTCGCCGATACCCCAGGAGCAACAGTGTCCCTAATTTGCTGGGAAGTGGCGGTGCGGTCCCCTACGGCACTGCGTAGGATCCTACGGTCTTGGCGTGCATCCGTGCGTTGCTGCGGTCCGGTCCCAGGTCGAAGGGCACGTGCACCTTCCGCCGACCACTGGCGACACCATCGATGTACTGTGGAGACCTCACGCCCCACCTGTTGAGCAATTCGGTGGTGCGTCCACCCGGCCTCCTGCATGCCCACTATACGCCCTCGCTCAAAGTCCGTCAACTGCACATACGGTTCACGTCCACGCTGTCGCGGCATGCTACCAGTGTTAAAGACTGCGATGGAGCTCCGTATGCCACGGCAAACTGGCTGACACTGACGGCGGCGGTGCACAAATGCTGCGCAGCTAGCGCCATTCGACGGTCAACACCGCGGTTCCTGGTGTGTCCGCTGTGCCGTGCGTGTGATCATTGCTTGTACAGCCCTCTCGCAGTGTCCGGAGCAAGTATGGTGGGTCTGACACACCGGAGTCAATGTGTTCTTTTTTCCATTTCCAGGAGTGTATATGCATTAGAAAAAATTCTATTATATTTGATTTTAGCGTAAAGGAATAAATACTCTGAGGTTCACAGTCAGTTCATCGTTGTCCCTCTTGCAAAAATTAATAATATTATAAGTCTTGACATTAAACCCGGTGTATGCAGGGAGGGAGTGATGATTGGAACTTTTATGTGGGCAGTGAACATATTCTGCGTGTTATGACAACTGATGCATGTGCCCATAATCTGAACATACACATTAACTTGCTGTTAAAGAAGAGTGCTGACTGCATGAAATCAGAGTATTCAAGACTCTGCTGAGCTGAGATGTCTTACATATTCTGGAAGTAACTATCCCTGAATAAGTCACGATGATTCAGCTGGACAACTACAGTTTCGGCGAGGAAGAAGAAGAAGGGGATTATATTAAGTCTATTATGCATTTCAGTGTCTGAAATCTCGAAATGTGTGTAAGGTGGTCCTTGAAATTTATGAAACGCTTATTGAAATACGTCGCAGATTGAATACACCAGAATATTATTGGAGTCCTACACAACTTACACCATTGCTTTGGGATACTTCACACAGATTTCACAGGCTGACTGAGTTGGTTATGAGTGATGAGCTTATTTCTAAATATTAATTTGGCTGGAAACACCATCATGCGAATGCACAATGACAAATTGAAGGACTTCCTCCTATTCTGTTATACTGTGACAGCTCTAAAAGAAATCAATGAAATAATTTTGTAACATAAATGTTTCCTGTTCCTTACTAAAGTCTGTGGTCAACGTAGTTCAGCCATTCGGCTGTGTAATGCTAAATGGACTGTACTACCTCATACACGCGCTTACTCATGTTTATGAATGTTTACGTTCATGAATGAGCCACCTTGTTCAGTGCGCTACGTTACCACATATATTTATATACTCTTAACCCACATTAAACGATAAGATGGAAGACAATGACACTATATTGCAAGTAAACCAGATCACCCTGTCTCACATGCTCGTCTATTAATGGTTTTCGCACTCCTGCAACAGATCCTATATTAATTTCAGACACTTTTGATCATATATAGTTTATGCTGTTTGCATACCGTTAAAATGGAAGCAGATTGTTGGATTATATATATAAAAAAGAATTCGCTGTAACATCCAAGAGGCCTGTTTAGACTTGTGTTACCATATCTGACAGACGGTAATTTTATTTTTGGGGGGGGGGGGGAGGGGGGAATAAGGCGGGCGGCAGCGCTGCCACCAAGCGAGAAGTGGCCAGCTGACATGTGTTTGTCAGCTCAAAATGAAGTCAACCCCCACCAAGGATAGTTCATACATGGTATGGCTCTGAGCACTATGCGACTTAACAGCTGAGGTCATCAGTCCCCTAGAACTTAGAACCACTCAAACCTAGCTAACCTAAGGACATCACACTCAGCCATTCCCAAGGCAGGATTCGAACCTGCGACCGTAGCGGTCGCGCGGTTCCAGAATGAAGCGACTAGAACCGTTCGCATACAGGGTATGCATGCAACAATATCCCACACAGCATGAATGACAAATCATTTCCAGACACCCCTGTGGGGATTACACCATTTTTATCTCCCTACCAACATGTCAATTTTACAATTCTATCCTAGTAATTTCGTGACAATCCTATGGCCTATCTTTCCGACTGTCATTTTTATGGGCTATTCTGTCAGTTAGAAAGACGGAATATGTCTCGACGGTAAGAGACCAATAAATTTGAGGTTCGTCGATAACATAGTCCCCTTCTCCAAAACTGCAAATGAACTGCAATCAATGCTCCAGGAGCTTCACACACAAAGCAAGATGGCAGGATTAACAACGAACAAATCTAAAACGCAAGTAACCATAAATGGATTAGAAACCCCAATATCTCTAGAAGTGCGTAGCGTTCCAAAAGATTGGAAAAGGGCGCAGGTCATCCCCGTTTTCAAGAAGGGACGTCGAACAGATGTGCAGATCTATAGACCTATATCCCTAACGTCGTTTCAGTTGTAAAATTTTGGAACAAGTATTGTGTTCAAATATAAAGACTTTCTGGAGACTGGAAATCTACTCTCCAGGAATCAGCATGGGTTCCGAAAAATATGATCATGTGAAACCCAGCTCACGCTATTCGTCCACGAGACTCAGAGGGCCATAGACGCGGGTTCCCAGGTAGATGCCATGTTTCTTGAGTTCCACAAAGCGTTTGAT
The DNA here is from genome assembly GCF_023864345.2 of Schistocerca serialis cubense. NCBI lineage: Eukaryota > Metazoa > Arthropoda > Insecta > Orthoptera > Acrididae > Schistocerca > Schistocerca serialis. The sequence continues at coordinate 735,803,777 of NC_064642.1, forward strand.
ACAGCTCCCCACAGTCATTTAATGGAGAATGTAAGAGAATATGGACTACCAGACCAATTGTGTGATTGGCTTGAAGAGTTCCTAGATAACAGAACGCAGCATGTCACTCCCAAAAGACATCAGTCTTCCGAAGTCAGAGTGGTTTCAGGTGTGCCGCAGGGGAGCGTCGTAGGACCGTTGCTATTCACAATATACATAAATGACCTTGTGGATAACATCGGGAGTTCACTGAGGCTTTCTGCGGATGATGCTGCAGTATATCTAGAGGTTGTAACAATGGAAAATTGTATTGTAATGCAGGAGGATCTGCAACGAACTGACGCATGGTGCAGGGAATGGCAATTGAATCTCAATGTAGTCAAGTGTAATGTACTGCGAATACATAGAAAGAATGATCATTTATCATTTATCTACAATATAGCAGGTCAGCAACTGGAAGCAGTTAATTCCATAAATTATCTGGGAGTACGCATTAGGAGTGATTTTAAATGGAAGACCATACAAAATTATCGTCGGTAAAGCAGATGCCAGACTGAGACTCATTGGAAGAATCCTAAGGAAATGCAGTCCGAAAACAAAGGAAGTAGGTTACAGTACACTTGCTCGCCCACTGCTTGAATACTGCCCACCAGATAGGGCTGATAGAAGAGATAGAGAAGATCCAACGGAGAGCAGCGCGCTTCGTTACAGGATCATTTAGTAATCGCGAAAGCGTTACAGATATGACAGATAAACTCTAGTGGAAGACTCTGCAAAAGAGACGCTCAGTAGCTCGGTACGGGCTTTTGTTGAAATTTCGAGAACATACCTTCACCAGGGAGTCAAGCAGTATATTGCTCCTTCCTACGTATATATCTCGAAGAGAAAAGCAGGGAGATTAGAGCCCACACAGAGGCATACCGACAATCTTCCTTTTCACGAACAATACGAGACTGGAATAGAAGAGAGAACCGATAGAGGTGTTATTTTTACTGTTCCTGAACTCGAAAAATCTTGATAATTTGCTACATACCTTTACTCATTTCTGAGACACACATGTTCCAAGGGTCCCACTTTGCGCACATGAAATTCGAACGTACATTCCGGTGTGAGACACAAAAACATAGTTTATAACGTGTCATAGCACGGAGAAATATGCTGTGAAGTGTCTCTGTTATCATCTGGGAACCCCATGTCGTTGTACAGAGGCGCTAGCGAAACTCTTTTGGTCATAAAATCCGGTCTGAGCTGTCAAATTAGGTTTGGGTTTTTTCAGTTTCACATAAGTAACGCATCTAAGTTTTATCGACCATTACATTTCTTTTCATATGAGTTACATTCCCTGATGCAGCAGGGAAGGTAAAGAAGCCAGCGGAAAATGCTCCTACCAGAGCACAAAAATGCAGAGATTCCTGTATGTATAAAAGGAAAAAGAGGAGAAACAGCTGCCACCTTCTGCCTTCCTCATAGCTTTTAAACGTATTCGCTAGCATTTCGGCATAAAAACATATCTGCCCTATTTTATGCTGAGAGAGAAAACAGTGGCAGTGGGAAAGGGGCACATGGTTGAAAAACAATGGAAGATAGTAGACAGTGGTTGTGTAATAGAAACAGCGACGGAGAAAATTTCAGCGTGAGAGAAAAAGAGAAGAGCACATTGGTAATAAAAAATAACTAACAGTGACAGAACAGTGCTAAGAAAGGAGTAAAGGTCAAAGTATCAGGGGGTGAAGAATAAAGAGAAAAAGTGGAAGTGAGTGGGAGTGATAAAGAGAGGCAGGGTATGTGGCGATGAGAAAGAGGAAGAGAGAGATATAGCGACAGTGAGAAGAGGCAACAACAGTAAGAAGGAAGGAATGAGGTATTAGCAGTGAGAGAGAGCGAGGTGAGATCAGAGACAGTGAGAGAAGATTGTAGAAGTAAGACGCAGGAGACAACGACAGAGAGGCAGAAAGAGACAATGACAATGAGTTGGGCTGAACGAGTGAGTGAGAAAGGGCAGTGGGACTGGATGGGTATGAGCGACTTACAGTAAGGTCTAGTGGTTGTGAGTGAGTTACACTTAGGGGTGTGAGTGGGGATTTGAACTGAGTTGGATATCCGACAAAGGAAGATTATGTTCACACGCGAACATTTTTGGAAATATTCTTAATGTTGCTCAGGGAGGTAGAATGTGGCAGCTGGTGCCTCACTTTCCAGTCGGGGTCTGTCATGTAAATAGAAACATATTCGTATTTTTTGTGCTCAGACAGGATCATTTTACAACGGGTTATACAAATACTGTATGTAATGTCAAAGTATCTTATGTCATAATTTGTAATAATTTTTCTATCATTTGTTTAGCTTAACTCTGCTGCCGCTGATCATTTTCAGTATTGTGTATAGATCTCGAATGACAAAGCTCACATAACTGTAATAATATGAGTATTAATTTATTATTTACATCAAATATCAACTACCTGCTAGTTTTTCAGCCCATTCTACTGCATTCAGGATTTGTAACACACAAAGGTCCTCTCACTACAGAGCACAGACCTCGAATGATTCATATTGGCCAAGAGAACGACGATGTCGAAACGTAACTAGCTGACGAAAAATTGAGGGAAGCAGAGAGGAGGGGTGGCCTTGAAGGTAATAGGCATAAACGCCTGACTGAAAGTTTTGTTCCAAAATTAGTAATTCTACGACAGATCATAATATTATTGGGCCGGCCGGGGTGGTCGAGCGGTTCTAGGCGCTACAGTCTGGAACCGTGCGACCGCTATGGTCGCAGGTTCCAATCCTGTCTCGGGCATGGATGTGTGTGATGTCCTTAGGTTAGTTAGGTTTAAGTAGTTCTAAGTTCTAGGGGACTGATGACCTCAGAAGTTAAGTCCCATAGTGCTCAGAGCCATAATATTATTCTCAGCTGGTAAGGATCACTGACAACTTATAAGCAGAACAGTAGCTATCTACCTGTTGGTTACAGAATGTTCCATCCCATAATAAATTCCTCTCACTCATGTCTCGAATAAATTTCCAAGTCGTCATTTAAAAAGTGCTGATCACACTAATCGGTGGTTCATTTGATTTTTGAAGCTGATTTCATCCATTTTCGGCAGAACTGTTCGTATATTACTTGAGACGTATCAAGTATATACTGAAACTGAGGGAAGTATGTACACTTGTTTCAGATTTATTATACCATGCCTTCAGCACAATGTAATTTCTGCACATTTGTTGTTATTATTTCTCCGAATATTATGGAAGTCTCAATGACTAATGATGAGCTAAAATGCTTAGGTCCCTTTAAAAAAAAAAAAACAAAAAAAAAAACGGAATCACTGTGTGTAATTTACCGAACGATCAAAGTTTGTCTGAGATGAACTAATGCAATCTATGTAACGCAGTAGTGCATCTGACAAATTTTGTGATTTACACTGGTTACAGACTCTACAGTTTCGCACCATAGCCGGCCATTATGTCCTACGAAAACTCAGCACATCAAAATAGACACATGCAGTGTGAAAGGCTGTAATGCGCAAAAGAATTTTGTTACGATCTTTTTGTTTCGCATTACGTAATAGAGCTGACTCAACTTAGTGTCACTTAGTGTCCACAAGAAAATGGATGTTGAAACTTGGTAAAGCTATGTTTTTTAATGTGTATTCCTTTGGCAAATTACGGTATCTAAAGACCGAGAGGAAAAGCTGACGAAATCCAAGTCGCAGTCAGAGGTGCTCCAACACAAGAGCGAGTGGTTAGCAGCGCGAGTGAGCGACGATACAACTACTGCAGCTGGACGCCAGAAACATTACCGAAGGCCAGTAAGAATAAAATTAACATTTACAAGAGATAAGCACCGTTCTAAGATTGTTCGAAAAATGGTTCTTAGTTCAATCCTCGATGAAGGAACAGTCAGTAGTCGCTGTTACGACGCGGACGGGTAACAGTCGGTCGTAGTGGTATATAACACAACACAGACGAGTCGATACGCTCCGACAAGTTGATTGAAAGTAATTTGTTGAAGATTCGGCAGCCAGTCTTGAGGTCGGGGGTTTAATCGATCCGATTAGTACGGAGAAATGTTGGTGTCTGCGTGGCAGCTCAACGTAGTTGCTATACGAGGGCATGATAATGTAGATTCGGAAGGTAACTAGGTGGGCGTCCGTGTAACGCTACTTACTTTGGATAACGAGTTCGGAAATACGGTACGTGATAACGTGGTAGATTTGTTGATGATTTTTGAAGAATAGTTGGTAGTACCAGTTGTTAGGTGTTGTGGAGGTTTCTCATCTTTGGTTAGGTATTTATGAGCATGTTGGAGAGCTCATCCGTTATCTATCCAATATTTCGGATAGTTTGGAGTATTGATTGCGTGCACCATAGAGGGTGACAGCCGATATAATAGTGACTGTAAAGGAATGTGGAGTGAGTATCGGCCAATTAGGATTATTATTATTATTGCGTGTTATAAGGTATTTGAACAAAGCTTTAGAACCCCACGACCACCTACTGAGGTGGGACATTACGTCGTTGTACGTTGTTAATATACTGTACCGCATATCGCGATTGTCTTTGAAACAGACTATCTTTCAATATTTTTGATAAGAGTCAAGGCAGAAAATGATTCAATCAAGAACCATTTGAAGGAGGGACGAACGGTGATTATCTTCTACGATTCAAGTGCTTTAATTGATTTAGAAACTTCAAGGTGTAGTGGGTACGCGAATGTGAACGCGTGAAGAGGTCTGAATTTTGTTAAAATCTTTTTTACTTTGTTTTCCGTGTAGAAGCGGAATAGCTTATAAACAGCACTTGAACCAACCACTATAAACTGTGACCATTGAGATTTTTAGGAGACAAATAAAATTGTTTAATTATGTGCAAGTTTGAAACTGTGTACGTCGCTTTTAGTACAGAGAAAGTACTAAAGAAATATTTCATTCTGTTAGTAAAGAGAAAGAGCGAGATAAAGAGACTAAGATACAGAAAAAAACAGGGAGAATACGTGATTTTTTTTCAGATTTGCTTCGGGGAAAGTTAATCAAACTAAAATTAATTCCGTTAATTGGCTTGGCAAGGGCCAAGAATATAATATTGCGTAAAAGTGGAAGACCAAATATTTAGCTATACGTTACTTGAGAAATATACAATATTAACTGGTTTAAGTCGGAATTGGGCAAAAGAAGAAATCGTTGGAAAGCAAAAGATAGTACAAATACTTAAAGAGAGGCAACATTACGAAAGAATAGGTTCGCAATAGTCTTGGAACACTGGAATAAAAATTATGAATTCTTAGGTTGCGAGCAATACAGTCGCTGGTTCGCAGCGGAATGTAAATAAGACGTAATAATAATATCGTTGCGTCATCAGAAACAAAAGGCGTACAAATATATAATATTTCATGAAAATAACCTCAGCATTGTTAGATGTTTTCTCCTTTTAAGTTAATAGAGCCGTTGGTTACATTCATATCAGTCGATCGCTGTTAGCGTGTGTTCCATGGTAACACTCGGAAAGTGACGTTGACACGTGGTGTCTACGTGGCGACATGAGTTTTTATTTTTTTGACTACGAAAAGCTTCGTGCTAGTGAGGAGAGCATACTCAGAATTGAACTTTGTTGTATTTTTTAATGTCTGCCAAACTAGTCTCACAGGTGTTGGTTATCTTAGGAACTCTGGAATACTTCTTGTTAGTTAAATTCCGATGCGTTATCCTGAAACTTTTTCAAGTGCGACATCCAACATCGGCCATCTAGCCCGAATTTAGTATTGTGTCAAGGTTCAGGTTGGTATTGTGTTTGTCAGCGGCACCCTTCCTTCGGAGATCAGCCATTAGTTACTTTGTTGGTGAATTCTTCTTTGTAAACGAAATAACCACACTTCACTTTTGGATAGGATATTAACAAATCGTATCTGGTCTTCCGATATGTTCCAATATATGCAGTGTGGTATAACATCTACATCCACATCTATATCTACATCTACATCCATACTCCGCAAGCCACCTGACGGTGTGTGGCGGACGGTACCCTGAGTACCTCTATCGGTTCTCCCTTCTATTCCAGTCTCGTATTGTTCGTGAAAAGAAGGATTGTCTGTATGCTTCTGTGTGGGCTCTAATCTCTCTGATTTTATCCTCATGGTCTCTTCGCAAGATATACGTAGGAGGGAGCAATATACTGCTGGACTCTTCGGTGAAGGTATGTTCTCGAAACTTTAACAAAAGCCCGTACCGAGCTACTGAGCGTCTCTCCTGCAGAGTCTTCCACTGGAGTTTATCTATCATCTCCGTAACGATTTCGCGATTACTAAATGATCCTGTAACGAAGCGCGCTGCTCTCCGTTGGATCTTCTCTATCTCTTCTATCAACCCTATCTGGTACGGATCCCACACCGCTGACCAGTATTCAAGCAGTGGGCGAACAAGCGTACTGTAACCTACTTCCTTTGTTTTCGGATTGCATTTCCTTAGGATTCTTCCAATGAATCTCAGTCTGGCATCTGCTTTACCGACGATCAACTTTATATGATCATTCCATTTTAAATCACTCCTAATGCGTACTCCCAGATAATTTATGGAATTAGCTGCTTCCAGTTGCTGACCTGCTATTTTGTAGCTAAATGATAAGGTATCTATCTTTCTATGTATTCGCAGCACATTACACTTGTCGACATTGAGATTTAATTGCCATTCCCTACACCATGCGTCAATTTGCTGCAGATCCTCCTGCATTTCAGTACAATTTTCCATTGTTACAACCTCTCGATACACCACAGCATCATCTGCAAAAAGCCTCAGTGAACTCCCGATGTCATCCACAAGGTCATTTATGAATATTGTGAACAGCAACGGTCCCATGACCCTCCCCTGTGGCACACCTGAAATCACTCTTACTTCGGAAGACTTCTCTCCATTGAGAATGACATGCTGCGTTCTGTTATCTAGGAACTCTTCAATCCAATCACACAATTGGTCTGATAGTCCATATGCACTTACTTTGTTCATTAAACGACTGTAGGGAACTGTATCGAACGCCTTGCGGAAGTCAAGAAACACCGCATGTACCTTTGAACCCGTGTCTATGGCCCTCTGAGTCTCGTGGACGAATAGAGCGAGCTGGGTTTCACACGACCGTCTTTTCTAAACCCATGCTGATTCCTACAGAGCAGATTTCTAGTCTCCCGGAAAGTCATTATACTCGAACATAATACGCATTCCAAAATTCTACAACTGCACCAACTGATCCTGTAATTGCTACCTGACCAGAATTTTGAAACACTGTCTGAAGCAATTAGCAATCAGGGAGGTCAACACGTTAAGGAAAACCTCATTGTGTCGGATTTGCAGCGACACAATAAACGGAATTTCATGTATTTTCATACTAGCAAATTATCTTTTCACTATCGACGACTTTTTAAAAATTACTGCACAGGTTTGAAAAAAATTAAATAAAAACAACAGCTTCGGTTACATTGACGTAGATAAGAAAGTTTCGTGTGCCAAACACTCTCCACTTCGCATGTTACCATTTTCCAAAATCTCGGATTGGTGACAGCAACACCAGTATCACACCGCCTCCCCTTACCGACCGAATACTAGCGGTGAATATTTTTTTTCAACAACCAGGATTCGAAACAGCATTGTCAACTGGACTGGGTATACCAGGATTGGGAAGGTGGATTTTTTTCTAATCTGTCCGCCGCGACACGAGGTATCAGTCTAAGGTGCACGGCGCATTACAAGGTTGCGGGAACTCCGCAAATCCCCATACGCCGTGTGTGACGTTTTACAGTACGAAGAGCGAGGTGCCAAAGCAAATTGGTACCTCGCAAAGTATCCACAAGAAAGTGTAATCACTGCAAGCCACATCGACGAATGAGCGACACTTGCGTCGCGACACCCAAAAACGTTTCACTACGCCGCCGCGTCTATTCGTCTGCTTACGGCTGAGCATGGGATTGCTCGGTAGAGTTCGCGGTCGTCGACTTAAGGCACAGCATCAGCTTTAAGTAGGGCAGCTGTGTAACCAGTGTCATAGTCAGAACTACATTTACCCTGGTGAAAACATTTGTGTTATGTCGGTATCAGGCAATAGCTCCATATTCAAAGACAGCTGTAAATACTCACAACATTCCCGTACAATTGGACTGTACAAAGTTAAGTAACTCTTCCTAACTTGTTATAATAAGGGGAACTAATATTTTATCCGTTATATTATCCCTTTGGTCTCGTCCCAAAGTAAACCTAAGAGCCCAGCATTTCACCTGCGACGTACTTTTGTCCGATATAACAGCATGAGACGAGATAGCACAACTGGCAGTTGATAAGGAGTACAGACTAGTATTAAATTTTTCCGGTCAGACTGTACAGTGTTACCTGTATCCTTTGCTTGGCACAGTAACGGGAGCAATCCATGTATAATGGAATCGCGTGAGGTCACAATTGCTTTCGCGTATACCAGAGGGCTTCCTATGAAAGAATAGGACGATGTCACCGACCCTCCGTCATTTGCTGTCCTGAAGGTTTACCAGAAGAAACTGCCATCCGCACCTTCAGCGATCTTACCTCATAAAATTCATGACAGATTACGGCAAACCCTCTGAGATATTCAGCAGTTATCTAAGGCCCAACTTTACGGCTACATTGTTGCCATTTTCCGCAACTTTCGAGAATTTACAAAATGTCGCCTGATTACTCTAGCACAGATGGAGAAATGGGTTAGCAATTTCGGAGAGCAGGCGTGTCCAACCTTTTAGCTTACCTGGGGCACACCAGAAGTAGACGAGTATTTTTTGTCCGATATCTTGTACTTATCAGTAACAATAATCACTCAGCAAAAAGAAATGTATGTGCTTCCAAACAAAGATAAGGTGCGACTGTGCTGCAAGGGATATTTGTCTCTGGGCAGGTGTCATTTGTTCAAATGGTTCAAATGGCTCTAAGCATTATGGGACTTAACATCTGAGGTCATCAGTCCCCTATACTTATAACTACTTTAAGCTAACTAGCCTAAGGACATCACACAATCCATGTCCGAGGGAGGATTCGAACCTGCGGCCGTAGCAGCAGCGTGGTTCTGGACGGAAGCGCCTAGAACCACTCGGCCACAGCGGCCGGCGGTATGATTTGCAAAATCCCAATAAAGATAAATGTCAAATGTTTGTTTCAGTTCGTTACTAGGCTTCAACTCTGTGCATTCCATCTTAAAATCTTCTGTCAAAATATCTGTATTGTATGTGAAAGGTGTCGCATAAATACAAACATTCTGATTATTTTTTCTAGAATCCTGAAGTCGATTATCCGGCTGCGTGTTTCAACTCGTGTTTGGGATTATGACAGACCAACGAGGTGAAATTAAAATAAATTGTTTCAGATGATTCCAGGTTTAGTTGGAAAGCTTTTATTGTTTCTACTATTGCACTGATAAGCAGGTTTTTATCTTGAAGACGACTGTTTAAGTCGCCTAAATGAGCCGTCAAACCTACCTTGTTTGTGGACCGTAGGTTGGAGCACACATAGCAATTAGTGTTTTTCCAGTTGAATTTCTAGCTCTGCAGAGGCGGCCAGTTGACAGGCTTTCAAGAGGAATGTATGAGGTTCAGTGGTGTGTGGAAAGTTGCATAGTTGTACTGATAGTGCTGAAATGGAGAAGGGGAGTCACGAGTCATTGTGAGATTGCTCAGTGGGAAAGAGCATGGACAGGAAGATGGCCAACTCCGCATCTCATTCACTGTCGAGAACATGGTCAAACTGTGAGGATGTTTCGCAGCAGCATACACTCCGTTACGTAATGAAAGGTTTATTGTGGATTTCGCGTCAGATCTGCTACCGATAGGTGGCTATGACGCACGCACAAGCTGCTTGTTCGTGGCTGAAACTCGCGTTGTCGGAAATTGCTACAGGATGTTAACACCTGAGCTTGCCATCTCAGTTACGTGGGAACTTTGCTGAAGGAATTATACCTTATGGAGATTTAGACCAAAACTGTACGCATTAGAAGCATGCTCACTCCAGCCAATTGAGTTTCCGAGTTCCCGTGAGCAAAGACATTAAAATTGAATAGTGTAGCAACTGAAATTTTTCAACTGGTCAGAAGACTCGCACCTCTGCGTGTATGTGTGTGAACAATGGCGTCATGGTGAACACAGTCTCAGACAGTCAGCTGTGTACAAAGGTAGCACTAGCTGGGGCATCGTGGGTGTGCTATAACTGCGCGTAAACGGGTTATAATGGCCCTACCCCACACTGGGCGCCAGAATGTAATGTCTCAGCACCATGCTGTGCACCTAAATGTAACGTCTCAGTACCACGCTACAGGCAGCTAGATGTCAGGTTTACGGTTCCTATTTAGTGAAATGCACACGCACGGCACAATATGAGAATAATTACTTCATACAGCGTAATTTAATGTTTAATGGATACATTTACTTAACTGAGCTTGACACCAGAATGGTTATCACAAGTCAGTGAAAACATGGTATAGTATCCGTACAAATCTGAAATAGATATGACGCGAATGTGTTACGGAAATGTTGGGAACGATGAAATATAATATTAATGTTAGCAACCGCACGTATCGAACCTTTGAAGTAAGGATAACAGTACGTCAAAGTACTATGGTCTTTCAGTAAAGATAGACCTAACTTTTTTACTTACTAACGGCCATACCTATCGGTAGTTGCAAATTCGATGTTCGTTCTACACGTGTGCAAAGTTTCGAACAATTCTGACAGATGACAGAGCTGTAGTGAACCACCAGAATGGCGTATACGCAGGACACACGTTACAAGCAAGATGCTGCAACTGAGGGCTTCACAAAAAAGTGGACCAATCTCATATTTTATTCTTTCGAGTAAAACTTATCTAACGCTAAAATAATGTATTTAATATCAAATGAAGGATTAAACATTTTTTTTATAATGAACATGAACAAATTCAAACTAATGTAGGATACGATGTGCACAGACATTTTTGTTAATGTAAAAGTTTTTTAATAGTTTACTTTCAGTTTACTGGGTATGGTTCAACAGTGCACTGAAAACTTACAAATTCCGACCGCAGATATAATTAAATCTGTGTCTCAGTTTCTTTGCATATTTTAATGTGTCCCCTTCAAATTGTTTTTGTTCTTATTATTTATCCATACTTGAAGTCCACAAGCTTATATTTATTTTTCTTCTTCTTCACACAAACAATATTTCATTGCCACTTACTTAATCATCGCGTTCATGAAAATATTGCTGTTTGTTTTATCATCTTCATCTTTTAGCAATCTCTGCAGTTGGATATTCTTGTAGTACACAAAATATAATGACGGAATGAACATCAGTAAAACAAGCATGTTTTCTTTTCATTTGTTAGTGACCACTGATTAATGTAATGTTGTTCCTGATGGATACTGGCTAGTTTATTTCCGTTCTTCTTCTTCATAAATATACCTCACTGAACTGTACCAACACACTTAAACTCTTTAAACGCCACTGTAAAAGTATGTCTCTTTCATACCTTATTCATGGAGTTTTAGAGCAATCCCCCCCCCCCCCCCCCCCCCCATAGAAATCAAGTTTGTCTTCTGTTTATACATGCCTCTTCTAATGATTATAGACACCTAAAATTTTCTTTTCATTACATTGATTTCGAATTCTGGTGCTTTGCATTTTGCAGATTTTAAATTATTGAACCAATTTTCAGGGCCACATTGTTGTCGAGATATTTCAATGTTTTCAGTTAAAATGAACACTTTTTTTCATTTTAACTGAAAACATAGAAATATCTCGAAAACTACACATCAGAATAGTCATAATACCAGTTTTGATTATCTCGGAGGGGGACATCCAGCGATACCACACTTGACCCTCCATCCCATCCCCGCGTGAATGGCGGGGGCAGTTTGAAATCCTCAGTGGAATCTCCCGTTTTTTATTGCGGATTACGATACTACGGTAGAATCTACAAGCGTTTTGTCTGCAGCATTTTCCTTAATTCGCCACAGATGGGGCTGTAATCGGAGGAACAGAAATGGGTACACAATGGTAATTCACGTCATGCTACTCAATGGCCCTTGAATATCCAATGGCTCGTGGAACCCCACCTCCATGCTGCGAATGCAGGACAATTGGGAACGCCGCTCGCAACGTTGTATTCCTCCGAAATTGAACAGGGGACTACTCGCCGCACCACTGTGGCCATGCAGACAACTACGACGTATCGTAACAGACAGTATACTGCGACTGGAGCTCACGTATCGTTCAGACGTAGAACAGGCAGCGACTCTAAACACTACAATGCTTGCGCCGTGTTTATTGTCTGCACATCAGCCTGTTATTTGGTGAACAGACATGCAAGTGGGTGATGAATATTGCAAACACAGAAGAAAAAACTGAAATTATCCTAATTTACTGAGAATTTAGAAGAAATGTCGAGGTTGATGTTACCTTGTGTACCTTCGTGCTATTACAAGTTTGTAAAGGCCTTGATGTCTGATGGCAGCGTACAGACCGGCAAAAAGAAAGGAAGCAAGCGTGTTAGAGGACAAGCTAATGAAATATCTGTACTAGCGGCAACGCACCAGCAGTATACGGATAAGCGTCCGGTACTTACAACAAGATTGCGGTATCTCCGTAGGTAGTACTGTCACAATTCTGCATCGTCATAAGCAACATCTATACTACGTGTCACTGCATCAAGAACTTTATGGTGCCGATTTACATATCCGGGGAGAGATTTGTGAGGGGGCACGTCAACAAGTGTAGGGAAGCACCACGTTCTTTGCCGAGGTACCATTTCCCAATGAGAATAAATTCAAAACACATGGTAGCGTTAACCAGCATTACCTGCATTATTGGTTAGCGTGTGGTGCGGCATCGTGGGGAACAAACTCATTCGTCAGTGTTTTATTGACGGCATTTTGAATAGACGCAAATATTGAACGTTTTTGGAACAGGAAATTGAGCTAGTCTTTCACCGCTTTCGTCCCTCTCATCGATTCCATGGCAGCCTACTGAGACATCACGCTGTTTTCTGATACCAACCTTGGCATTTACGTTCCCGATTACCACTTTAAAGTGGCAGTCTCGTCCTTTCTTATATGCATTTTTTACTTCTTCGTAAAATACTACTTTATCATCCGAATTGATTGTTGTAGGAGCGTGTACTTGGGCTATTTGTAGTTTGTATCTTTTTGATATTTTAATAACAAGCCTTGCTACTCTACTTGACATTCCTTCTATTATTGATACTTTGTCTTTTACATCTTTATTTAGTAGGAAACCCACACCCTTTGTTTTACCATCTTCTTTTCCGAAGTGATACAGAACATTTCCTGACTTCAGAGTTACACACTGTTCCCCTTTACGACCTACTTCACTCAGACCAACAACAGTCCATATTATTTTCATCAATTCTTCTTCAGTTTCGCTTAGTCTGTATTCACCCAGAAGTGACCGACAGTTATATGTGCAGACGTACAGAAATCTGGTGTTTTCCTCTTTAATGATTTTCTGTATGTGTGACGCTAAAGCAGTCCCCTCCCGGAGATCCGATGGTTGGGGGACTAATCCGGAATCTTTTGCACTCATAATAATAATAATAAGTCTTAAAGGTTTGAAGCACAATCGCTACGCTTGCTTCAGAACGGATTAGCGATATTATTTTGAGGCCGCCTCTAACCTAGGGTACAACCGCCCTTGGCTGCCCCCTCCCCCCCCCCCTCCCCTCGTGGAGTACAGACGCCGCACTTAGCGCTAGTTTTTGTCCGCCCGGGTATTTGATTTCCCTGGTGCCACCCATATCTGGAAGGCTTTCCCTTATTCGCTACCTGGGGTGGCGCCCGATGGGGGACTAGCAAACCCGCACGGGAAACGTAAATATATGAGGCATAAGAAAAGAAATTTGACAACTTTCGTTACTAAGGAATTTTTTTGTGTAAATGCACATGTACTACCACTTTTCGACGTTGAATTGAGACCTCAGATCACGATATTTATAACACAAATCGATCACGAGTTTGCAAATATGGCGCAGCTCCAAACCAACATCACGAAAACGAGTACAGAGACATGTTGGTACTCTGACTGCCACAAATACTCTCGCAGCAGCACATTTCTTTTGGGTCGGACCAAGTGCTCGAGTTCTGGTATACTGTACTGATCAACTTCTTTCGGTAAGGTTGCAAAGTGGAGACGCCGCGACGTTGTCAGGATGGTGTCTTGGAGCATGTATAGCGTCTTTTGGCGCTAATAAAATATGATTAGCAGCTTAACACTTATTCGTTCAGATTTACAGTTTTCACTTTTCTCGACAGCCTTGACTGACTAACAAGGCCGCTTCTCCAGAAATAGGGCGGAAGCCTTGTGGGCCAACATTTGTCAGTCTGAACGCGTGAGCATGTGTCCCACACTAAGTTAGAAAATTCTTGATCCCACTCTGGAAGATGACGATGACCCGCGATGACCCATCATGTTGCGCTGCGTGGTCGGAAGCTGTGTAACTGCCTGATCATAGATCAACTAGACAAGTAGACACTTGCTACTTGAAAGTGACTGCACCAGCGATCAGGAACAGAGGTACTGGATGGTCCTCTCAGCCAGCTGTGACAATGATCTATGACAAGCAGTAATGGTGTTGGATGGCACTCTATCTCCCATTCGGCGATGTGGTGCGTAGTATCCTCGTCGCCACTGTAGGGTCTTGTACCTAAAGGAAGCAAGGGAAAGGATGAAACTTCCTGGCAGATTAGAATTGTGTGTCGGACCGAGACTCGAACTCGGGACCTTTGCCTTTCGCGGACAAGTGCTCCGCCATCTGAGCTACCCAAGCACGACTCACACCCCGTCCGCACAGTTTTACTGCCAGTACCTCGTCTCCTACCTATCAGGAGTGCTAGTTCTGCAAGGTTCGCAGGAGACCTTCTGTAAAGGTTGGAAGGTAGGAGACGAGGTACTGGCAGAACTAAAGCTGTGCGGACGGGGCGTGAGTCATGCTTGGGTAGTTCAGATGGTAGAGCTCTTGTCTTTTTCAGTTTATGAATAACTATACTGAGTTTGAGTTAACAAGTTTGAGACAAAAGCAGTGGATCTGTCTTGTGCACCAATTCTGTGCCAAAGCACAGAGTCGATGCCGTAGGAAGAGGCCTCGACTTGCAAAGCTACTGGCTCGGCTGGGTGAAAATGCACTGAATAGCTGTCACTAAGTAATGCATTATGTGTTTTACACTCTTTAGTCCAAATAAAAGCACATTTCTGCAACTCAAGCGATGTAATGTAGCCGCGAGCTAAGCGACATCCGGTATGAACCGAACGTAGTATATCATCTTATCTAGTATTGTCCCCTACGCAGACACATTCCGAGGAACAGGCAGGTCACGGATTGCAAGCAAATGAGATTGGAGGGGGCACACACCCTGACTGTTTATCACATGACCCAAGTACTGTAGTTCAGATTGAAAAAAGGTCACACTTTTCATGACGACACTTGAGTCCTGCTTCTGACAACATTCGAAAAAGAGTACGCAAATTGGCAATATGTGCGTCTGGCGTACGACCTGAGACGGCAATATCGTCAAGATAGTTTGAACAAAATGGAACTTTTGCAATCAGCTGTTCCAAGTGACGTTGAAAAATGGCGGGTGCATAAGCACTGCCGAAGGACAAACGCAAATACTTGAACACTCCTAAGCGTGTATTAACAATAAACACTTTCTGTGATTCTTCATCCAATGGAATTTGCAAGTAGGCATCACGCAGATCTCAGAAAAGTAACGTCCTGCACCAAGCTTGTCCATGAGTTCCTCAGCGCGAGGTAACGGATGAGTGTCAACTGCTGTCTGTGGATTGACTGTAGACTTGAAGTCAACACAAACGTGAATGCGACCAGAAGGATTAGGCAACAAAACGAGAGGGCTTGTCCATTGGCTACCTTTAATAGGAGCATTACACCATTATCTTGCAATTATTTCAGTTGAATGGCTACGTTGTCTCTCGAAGCAATTGGAACGGGGCGGGCACGGTAAAACTTAGGCTTTAACATACGCTACAAAGCTTTTACCTTTTCCCATTCCTTCTGAAAATAGTTCAGGAAATTCTTTAAGCAAGCTATCTACACCGCCTTTTAGAGTAAAAGCAGAAACTGAAAGTACATTGCCTTTGATGCTAAGTCCAAACAAATCAAAGACATATAAACCAAGTATTTTCTCACCGTCTCTTGATTTTAATACAGTAAAATTCACTGTCCTTGTGTGATATTTGTAAGTGGCAGGCGACGTACTCGGTCCAAGCACTGGAATTTCCCGTCCGTTGGAAGCAGTGAGGTGCTTACTAGATTTAGAAAGGCGTGGGCAGTTTAACTGTTCGTAAGTGGCACGGTGAAGCAAAGTCACTAAGGCACATGTGTCTAACTGAGAGTTCACTCGACGGCAAGTAACCTATAATGAGACAAATAATCTGTTAGTACATCGTTGCACGCCACTAGGGCGAGAACGAGGCTTAGCCTTAATATTACTTTTGTCGCACCTGTTGTAGGTTTTGAAAACACAGCCTTCTC
Source organism: Schistocerca serialis cubense (assembly GCF_023864345.2). Classification (NCBI taxonomy): domain Eukaryota; kingdom Metazoa; phylum Arthropoda; class Insecta; order Orthoptera; family Acrididae; genus Schistocerca; species Schistocerca serialis. Next base: position 735,820,282 of record NC_064642.1, read on the forward strand.
TGCATGTGCAAGAGCCTGTTTTTTTCTGGGAGCTGGCAAAACTGGCGTTTTTGTGGCGTTGCAAACAAACGGCTTAGATATGAAACTTCCTGGCAGATTAAAACTGTGTGGCGTACCGAGAGTCGAACTGCTTAGCTATGGCTTTTTTTCCACATATGTAGTACATTGTAATACGTGATGGGCAATACTATCTTACATGGCGAGCAAAACGTCTAGGTCAAGACATCACTAAATTCCCAAGCATGTCTACTTGTTTACGTGGCTGTCCGCGCGGCTTTGTACGCACTCGTTATTGTGGCATCTTGAGGCGGTCGTGAGCGAGGGGTGACTCGAGCCGACAAATCGGGACCTGCTCAAAAACTCACCGGCCACTGCTTCACCCGAATCATATTGCTCTAAGATTTGCAATACTCGTAAAAGTGATGTATCAGAGTACTTTAAGATCTGTTCCCGCATTCTACCACCTGGGATACTGAATGTTATTGCATCGCGGATTATTAAATCACTGGAAAAGTTGCCACAACTACACTTAAATTTACACTTCCCAGTCATGCCTGTATATGATTGGCGATACGTCTGTCACGGATTTTTCTGCGAACTAAAAAAACTGATATCTGGCTGCAGCTACTTGAACTCGTAGGTCATAGTATTTAGTTAACGCAGCGATTACTTGGTCATAGCTGAGTTCGTCTGGAGACGCGGTTGCGAATAGTTTTTGTATTAACCTGAACATTGGTTACCCCGCAATCGGAAGGAAGCATTGTACCTTGAACACAATGAACTTGACAATTTGCTTGTAACTCAGTCACGTATTCAAGCCGTTCTTCTTCTGATTCCTTAAACTGCCGGAACGTTGGTATGCTGTTCGGCGGCACTTGTTGGGTTGGCTGAATGGTCTGTTGTCCGGCCGATGCGGCTTGTGCAGCGAGCATTTGTTTTACCGTCGTCAGTAGGGTAGCAATTTGTTGGTTCTGAAACTGGAAAACTTCTGTTACATCCATCACATGGGCCGTCTGTGGCTGAGGTGCGTGGGCACGGGGTGGAGGGGGCGGGGAATTCATGGTTTACACTAATACTTTAGATCAAAGAGCAAACCTAGCCTGTGGGAAGAGAAATTTGATTAGTTCTGCACCTCCCCTTCTGAAATACATGCAACAACACAGAAACAAATTAGCAAATATAAACGAGCATCTCTGAAAGCTAAAACAACAGAAGCAAGCAAAATCTTTGGCCAAGCTGATTATCTTCGATTGCCACTGAATTATCCTCGTCGCAACTGTAGAGTCTTGTACCGTAGGAAAGCAGTTGAGACGATGTTGATATGGATAGCCAGTATCTTCTTTCTACAACACAAATGGACACGTGGGTAAACCGTGATTTATTTTCAAAGAATATTCTTAAGAATCTATTTTATTTACTAGCGATTCATTAACACAGTTAATCACACCATGTAAGCATGGAAGTAGTTTGCGGGGAGTAACTGATGTAATCATAACCAAATTCCTTCTAACAAATGGGAGTTTTCTTCACTTTAATAGTGCCTAAAAGCATTTCTTAAAAGTAACAGATTTAAAATTATAATCAGCAAGCACCCTTAAATATCAAAGTTACAATTTATTCAGTGGCAGAAAGGAACAAGTTTTAACTGCATGAGCTTTTGGGTAGAGAACCTTGCCACTTCCTTTTGACACGGCCGTAGTTACGACCGCTCACAACAGCCTCTGAAAGACTACACTGGTGCAAATCTGCAACACACCAGATAACTTTAAACTAAAAATTTTAACAACTCACACAAACACATTAACTATGCACCCCGTAAGAGGGGTGGAAATGGTACAAAACACAACAATTAAAATATTAACCTTGCCACCGAAGGTGCAACTTGATTTTAACTTCTAAGAAAGTCTTACGGCGAAAGGGTGGCAACATTTTTATACTACAGTGATCATTTAAATAAAAGCCCATGAAATACAATCTTATATAAAATTCTACAAGGTTGGCCAAACAATAGTTAAGATGCTCTGTAGTACACACATACCGCCTCTCAAGATCATAGGCAATAATATCAAAGTTCCCAAAGATCAAAACATATTTCAGGTATTAGGCCGTTACACTCCAAGCAATAAATTCGTTAATACACCAAATCCGACAAACATGAGAGAGGCAGCTACTAACGTACGGTAGATTGATAGGGAGATTACCGAACAACACGAACCGCAGGTTGCTCTAACCTGCCCCTACTCCACAAGGGAAAAACGGGCCACCCAATTTATAAACAACCACCCTGAAAACAAGTAGAATTTAACAAGAGTAAATAAAACAACTTATTACCAATAACTTAACATCCAACAAATTGCGATTTCTCGAGAAGACGTGGCGCAGTACCTCCAAATCGCTCTCCCGAACCGTCCGCTGCCAGCCGCTTCAACGGACGCAAGAAGGCGCGCCGATCTCCCGTCTCACGGCGTCGCAGTTCGCACCGGCCAGACTGATGTCGTGGGTTGACTCTTGTTGCTCTCGTGTCGACCGCGAAGTCACGAACCCTCGCTATACGCCGCGGCCCACTGTACTCACGTGGCGACCTCACATGCGCCGACGCAAAAGACGGACAAGTAATCATGTGTCTCAGTGCGCGACCGACCAACCGATGGATCCAACCGCCAACGACCATTGCCTGAGCAAACTCGAGCAGACTGGCGGCCTAACGCGCAGACTCAGATGCAGGAACTAAGCCCCGACCGGGCGACCCCTCGCTGAGTTCTCTTACTGGTGGAGTGGAAACTTTCTCATTTTGCCGGCTTTAAAGGTTGATCCGAACGACATACATAGCACTCCGAACGACCGACAGACACTAACTGCCTAACAAATGCGGACGAGAGACAGACTAGCTAGCTGGGGACGAGAGATTGACCCAGACTGACCGACTGGCGAGTTTTTTTTTTTTTTTTTTTTCTTTATTGATTTTCAATTCCCCCCTAAGGGGGCCGGCTGGCAGACTGGCGAGCTCATAGCGCCCCTTAAATGCGCGTGAACAGGCAAGCTTTCTCCTTTGCCACCGGAGGGAGACACCAAAGCTGCGATTGCCACAGCGGCGCCACCGCCAGAAACGGAGAGCGACTGCTTCACACTACACGCTGCGGCGCGCTCTTCAAAACAGTAATTTTTACCACGGCTCAGTGGGTTAACACGGTTCTTTATTTACTATAAGCTGCTACTTAACATGAATAGAGTCCATGTTCTTGCAGACAGTATCGGTAATCTCGCTATTACAAAATCTAGTCTCTGTGCTAGTCCAGACCTTGTCGCTAAGCACTGTCACGGCCAGTGAGTCAGTGTCTGAGGCCCTCCAGACAGTGGCGCCACCCTAATTACATTCTGTCGAGACGGCGTTGTTGGCTTGTTGCTTTTTGGTGTGTTACTGGTCTCTCTCGTGACAGCCACACTTGACCGAGAGCCTAGTATCGATCTTTGCAGCACATCTTTGCTGATCTGTGTGCTGGTGACAGCTTCCGTTAGCACATGGTAGGCAGTGAATGTGAAGTCCCATGAGCAGCCGGCTTATGGTTATCTGGTTGTTGTCATCTCAGAAATAGCAAGTAGAGTGTTTACAAGAAGTATGTGAACATCCAATATATGGACGTCACTGCCCCATAATAACCATTGACTCGAGTGCTCCGGATCAAATACTATTGATTCTAATCATCAACTGCGTTCAGAGCTGAAGAACACTGATATTTATGTAGATTGGCGGGAGGTAATGAGGTTAGGATCTGTTCGTTATGACCGAATGTGGCCTACTTTGTTGTCAGGCATCCTCACTCCACTGCACTTGCTTAACACTTTCTTACAGGTTCTTAACTGTGCTATTAAGTCTCTGAAAGGTATTTTTCATTAGAGCTAAGGACTGTTACTTCATGTAAGACAAGCTAAGTAGTACATCTCTCTCTCTCTCTCTCTTTCTCAGCTGACGTTTTGCTGATTATGTAACGTTTGCCTGGCAATTTCTGCCAATGTAGCAATGTGTAATCACATAGATAACCAACTTACAGTTTTGGTTATTTCCATCTGCTGCATAGCTGTGGCTGTGCTAGCGTTAACATAACAAGAATTTGAAATCTGCTCTGTGGGGTAACATACTGTTCATTTGAAAGATCAAGATGAGTCAGTAATAGTCACAGGGTAAATACCATTCCGCCACATATTGGGGCTCCCTCAAGATCTACTCCAGTGTGTTACACATTCAGTACGACGTATTAAACGCTTTTGTGTTGATGGTAATTAACACAGTGCCGTCTTTCCAGTCCCACTGGGAGCATTTCATTCCTTTTCATACATTGACAAACTGTTGTTGTTGTTGTTGGTGTGGTCTTCAGTCCTGAGACTGGTTTGATGCAGCTCTCCATGCTACTCTATCCTCTGCAAGCTTTTTCATCTCCCAGTACCTACTGCAACCTACATCCTTCTGAATCTGCTCAGTGTATTCATCTCTTGGTCTCCCTCTACAATTTTTACCCTCCACGCTTCCCTCCAGTACCAAATTGGTGATCCCTTGATGCCTCAGAACATGTCCTACCAACCGATCCCATCTTTTTGTCAAGTTGTGCCGCAAACCCCTCTCCTCCCCAATTCTATTCAATACCTCCTCATTAAATATGTGATCTACCCATCTAATCTTCAGAATTCTTCTGTAGCACCACATTTCGAAAGCTTCTATTCTCTTCTTGTCTAAACTATTCATCGTCCATGTTTCACTTCCATACATGGCTACACTCCATACAAATACTTTGAGAAACGACTTCCGCACACTTAAGTCAATACTCGACGTTAACAAATTTCTCTTCTTCAGAAACGCTTTATTTGCCATTGCCAGTCTACGTTTTATACCCTCTGTGCTTCGACCATCATCAGTTGTTTTGCTCCCCAAACAGCAAAACTCCTTTACTACTTTAAGTCTCATTTCCTAATCTGGTTCCCTCAGCATCACCCGATTTAATTCGACTACATTCCATTATCCTCTTTTTGCTTTTGTTTGACAAACTGCTGAGCCAGATATTTATACGGGTTGACTGACCTTCTCTCTCCTCATTAATAACACATCAAAGAAAGTTTTGCATCACCCCAGTTCTCAGAACTCCTGAAGATAGACGTTGATTGAGGTTATTGTATCACAGTCCATTTTACTGTTCATAGATGTCACTAAACCTACCCAAATATGTAAACAACCATGCATGAGCAGCGCCTTTTAGACCGAGGGGATCCGACAGCCGATGAGTTTCAGTCATTCCATCAGGAAGGAGGTGCACAGCTCGTGTTGTCTGTAGTTCAACCATGCCTAGACAGTCAATACCGCGGTTCGATCACGTTCGCATTGTTACTTTGCGCCAGGAAAGGTTCTCAACGAGGCGTCTCGGAGTGAACCAAAGCAACGTTGTTCCGACATGGAGGAGATCCAGAGAGACAGGAATTGTCGATGACATGCCTCGCCGAGGACGCTCAAGGGCTGCTACTGCAGTGGATGACCGCTACCTACGGATTATAGCTTAGAGGAACCCTGACAGCAACGCCACCAAACTGCGCGAATTAGGCTGCATGATACGTAACTTCACTCCCGACGTACATGGCGGGGTCCATCTTTGCAACCACGAGCCGGCCGAAGTGGCAATGCGGTTCTAGGTGCTGCAGTCTGGAACCGCGAGACCGCTACTGTCGCAGGTTCGAATCCTGCCTCGGGCATGGATGTGTGTGATGTCCTTAGGTTAGTTAGGTTTAACTAGTTCTAAGTTCTAGGGGACTAATGAACTCAGAAATTGAGTCTCATAGTGCTCAGAGCCATTTGAACCATTTTTTTTTGCAACCACGACACTATGCAGCGCGGTACAGATGGGTCCACCAACATGGCGAGTGGACCGCTCAGTATTGGCATCACGTTCTCTTCACCGATGTGTGTCGCATATGCCTTCAACCAGACAATCCTCGGAGATGTGTTTGGCGGCAGCTTGGTCAGAATGAACGTCTTTGATACATTGTCCGCCTCACACCGTCAGGTGGCTTGCGGAGTATGGATGTAGATTTAGATGTAGACAATCGTCGGAGACGTGTTTGGAAGCAACCCGGTCAGGCTGAACGCATCAGGCACAATGTCCAGCGAGTGCCGCAAGGCGGAGGTTTCCTGATGTTTTTGGGTGGCATTATGTGGGGCCGACGTTCGATGCTGGTGGTCATGGAAGGCGCCGTAATGGCTGTACGATACGTGAATGCCATCCTCCGACCGATAGTGCAACAATACCGGTAGCATATTAGCGAGGCATTCGTCTCCATGGACGACAATGCGCGCCTCCATCGTGCACATCTTGAGAATGACTTCCTTCAGGATAACGACATCGCTCGACTAGAGTGGCCAGCATGTTCTCCAGACATGAACCATATCTAACATGCCTGGGATAGATTAAGAAGGGCTATTTATGGACGACGTGACCCACCTACCACTCTGAGGGATCAAGCCGAATCGCAGTTGAGGAGTTGAACAATCTGAACCAAAAGTCCCTTGATGAATTTGTGGATAGTATGCCACGACGAATACAGACATGCATCAATACAAGAGGACGTATTACTGGGTAACTAGAGGTACCGGTGTGTGCTGCAATCTGGACCACCATCTCTAAGCTCTCGCTGTATGATGGTACATGCAATGTGTGGATTTCATGAGCAATAGAAAGGTCGGCAATGATGTTTACGTTGATCTATATTCCAAGTTTCTTTACAGGTTTCGGGAACTCGAGGAACTGAGGTGATGCAAAACTTGTTTTGATGTGTCTACATAACTTGAGCAGTAAAGGTCTTAGAAGTGAGGAACTTAGTCCGTGAACGACGCAACCAGTCACAAATGCTTCATTTCCGTCCCATAAACGGTTTCTGGCTACCATCCCAATCTTCATATTGCTAATATTTTCCATTACATATACTTTTCTATCAAAAACATGTCGTCTGCTCCTGCACCGCAGTATAATAATAAGTTTTTTTTCATTTCTAAAAAAAAGGCTGAAGTGCTTTGTATTCGTTGTCCATTGAATCAGACAGGTTGTGAGGTTTGTTACTGAGTATGGTGCATTACACGTTTTCAAAGAAGGAAAGTTACTCGTCACGAGAGCTGGCAGACATGCATTTAATGTAGGATAGGAATGATGCAGTGCCGGTAAAGCAGCACAAACGTACAGAGAATGATTACCCAACATACGTCATCCTAACTGAGAGAAGTTTATCTCCATGGATGCAAACTTACGAGAGATGGGGTCCTTCGCACCACAAAGAGCTGGCCAAACTTCCCTCCAAATAATGGACTTTGAGGAGATAGTGTTGGATGGTGTGCCAACCAGCCAGCAGTAAGCACTGATGGAACAAGTACTACATCCTCATCGTAAGGCACATGTGCAAGCAAGCTGAGAGAAACGGATTCTGAGCTCCACATTAATTCCTCTCAACTGATTATCCGCCACAGTGCTATAGTGCTGAACGTTATACAGTTTGCCTTGTTCGCAAATGAAGCCTCATTCACACATGATGGTGTTTACAACAGCTGCAACCACCATGTCTGCAGTGAGGACAATCCTTATGCCACTCACGCTGGTGGCCTCCAACAACTATTCTCTCTCAATGTATGGGCGGGCATTGCTGGGTCACTTAACAGTACCTTATTTGCTTCCTGTCTGTTTGACTGGCCCCTGTGACGCGGTGCTCCTGTGAGGTGCTCAACAACTTCTTGTGGACTATACCCCATTTTTTCAGTGGAAGGAAGTGTTTTCAACACGACCATACATCAGCCTGCATTGATGATAATGTCTGTGATCATCTGGAAAACTCGTATCCTTATTGTTGGATTGTAAGGAGAGGTCCTGACCCATGGGCAGAATGATCGCCGAAAGCCTCTGGACTTTTTTCTCTGGGGCTATGTCATGACTTTGAAATCCCAGAAGAAACGGAAGAAGACCTGGTTTCTAGGGTCGAAGCTGTCTCCTGGTACAACAGACACCAGGGGTCTTTCAGAGAGTGTGGCAGAACTTCACGTGCCGTTTCCATGTGTGCACTGAGACTGCTGGTCGTCAGTTTGACCAATTACTGTGAGGTATGTTGTTGTTACGCTGAGTACGCTGTGTGTGTTCATAACACAGTAAGTATGTGTTTCTGACCACTGGTTCCTTACCGCAATGTAATCTGTTGTGGACCCGCTATAAACTTGTTCAGTTTGGACCAAAAGTTTCGCGCCGCCCTGTATTTTGTTGAATTGTAAACAGCACACATCTTGTAAATAAGTTAGCGTCACATTTTACTATTTTTAAATGTCATTTTTGTGCTCCACATATGTGTTATACAATTGATGTTTTTGTATACAATGCAAAGATTATCGATTAAAGAAGGATAAAATAATATCATACATTTCCTATTAAACAAGGAAGTAGAAAAGGCTATTATGTGCAGGGTGTACAAAATGCCACATGTTAGTAACAGAAAAATATTTGTACTCTAAGAGTTTATTTTTTTATTTACTCTCGTATAAGGAATATATTATACATATTGCACACAGCGATGGCTACATTATTTTTGTCCAATACCTGGGCACTTCTGATGCAATTTATGTTCCTTGATGATCTTCCATGCAGAAGGTAGGACACGGTCGTCACTGAAGTATATGATGAACGGCTTGGTCTTCTCCGCAGTCGCACTGAATACACTCCTGGAAATGGAAAAAAGAACACATTGACACCGGTGTGTCAGACCCACCATACTTGCTCCGGACACTGCGAGAGGGCTGTACAAGCAATGATCACACGCACGGCACAGCGGACACACCAGGAACCGCGCTGTTGGCCGTCGAATGGCGCTAGCTGCGCAGCATTTGTGCACCGCCGCCGTCAGTGTCAGCCAGTTTGCCGTGGCATACGGAGCTCCATCGCAGTCTTTAACACTGGTAGCATGCCGCGACAGCGTGGACGTGAACCGTATGTGCAGTTGACGGACTTTGAGCGAGGGCGTATAGTGGGCATGCGGGAGGCCGGGTGGACGTACCGCCGAATTGCTCAACACGTGGGGCGTGAGGTCTCCACAGTACATCGATGTTGTCGCCAGTGGTCGGCGGAAGGTGCACGTGCCCGTCGACCTGGGACCGGACCGCAGCGACGCACGGATGCACGCCAAGACCGTAGGATCCTACGCAGTGCCGTAGGGGACCGCACCGCCACTTCCCAGCAAATTAGGGACACTGTTGCTCCTGGGGTATCGGCGAGGACCATTCGCAACCGTCTCCATGAAGCTGGGCTACGGTCCCGCACACCGTTAGGCCGTCTTCCGCTCACGCCCCAACATCGTGCAGCCCGCCTCCAGTGGTGTCGCGACAGGCGTGAATGGAGGGACGAATGGAGACGTGTCGTCTTCAGCGACGAGAGTCGCTTCTGCCTTGGTGCCAATGATGGTCGTATGCGTGTTTGGCGCCGTGCAGGTGAGAGCCACAATCAGGACTGCATACGACCGAGGCACACAGGGCCAACACCCGGCATCATGGTGTGGGGAGCAATCTCCTACACTGGCCGTACACCACTGGTGATCGTCGAGGGGACACTGAATAGTGCACGGTACATCCAAACCGTCATCGAACCCATCGTTCTACCATTCCTAGACCGGCAAGGGAACTTGCTGTTCCAACAGGACAATGCACGTCCGCATGTATCCCGTGCCACCCAACGTGCTCTAGAAGATGTAAGTCAACTACCTTGGCCAGCAAGATCTCCGGATCTGTCCCCCATTGAGCATGTTTGGGACTGGATGAAGCGTCGTCTCACGCGGTCTGCACGTCCAGCACGAACGCTCGTCCAACTGAGGCGCCAGGTGGAAATGGCATGGCAAGCCGCTCCACAGGACTACATCCAGCATCTCTACGATCGTCTCCATGGGAGAATAGCAGCCTGCATTGCTGCGAAAGGTGGATATACACTGTACTAGTGCCGACATTGTGCATGCTCTGTTGCCTGTGTCTATGTGCCTGTGGTTCTGTCAGTGTGATCACGTGATGTATCTGACCCCAGGAATGTGTCAATAAAGTTTCCCCTTCCTGGGACAATGAATTCACGGTGTCCTTATTTCAATTTCCAGGAGTGTATTATCTAGATCAACGTAGCCTATCTTGACAAATTAACCTCTGATCTGCCACCACTAGATCTCAGACTATTCAGGGAATTCCAAATCGTCCATTTTTCATCGTAGCCAAGGGGTAAATTCTTTTCCAGTCAGGGAAAGGACGGTCGTAGCCCTCCATAGTTGCACCCTAGCTTTTTTAGTAATGGTTGCAATTGCCATCGATGTTTTTAGAAACTCCGCCTTACGACGTCAGCAGCTTTATTTGCAGCGGATGTTCCTCTTGACTTTATGGAGACGTATTCTGGCGTTTTTTTGTTTTGCAAAATTACCCGAGAATACGTCTCCATAAAGTCAAGAGGAACATCCACCGCTGCAAATAAAGCTGTTGACGGCGCAAGATACACGTGGATAAAGGGAGAAATAGCATCGCGTTCGTGACAACGTGGGTACACATCTAAAAGTGGTTCATATGGCAATCTCATCAAAGTTACACCCCTGTGAGTTTGACGTTTTCGATCGAGAAGTTCTTCAAAATGTAAGTGATCTTGTTCTGTCTCCAAACTCCGCCTGGACTTGGCTCGCTGCGGAAAAGGGTTTCTTGCGCATACAGAAGGTGCGTTTCTCCTGCTCCACTTTCTTTCTTCGCTCATTCGTGGCTATTCCTCTTCAAGCAAGAGATGTTGCGAGGTGATAAACCCATTCGAGTGGAGTGGATTTCAAGCAACCTGTTGTGATTCTGCAGGTGTTATTGGCAGTCATGCTCGTCTGGTTGGTACACGTCGATTTGTACTACACAGGACGTGTATACTCTGCCGTAGAGTAACATAGTGCCACTACAGAAGTCCGTAAAGTGTAAGGCTGACTACACCACTGTGATCCGACTAGCTTCCGTAGAAGATTGTCCTCGCATAATCATTTGGCTTCTAGGTTATTATGTGCTTCTTGAAAGTAAGAGATTTGCAAGGTATTTTGGAGTCTCACAGTGTTCCAGTTAGACACCTGACAATACTGTCTTTAATTTGCGACTAGCTTCCCTGTTTCTCAAATGAAAAGCACACACTTGTGTCTTTTGGAATTTAGTTTAGGTTGTTCGTGTTGTAATATCTGGAAAGTTGTGTAACAGCACTCATGAGGGTGCCCTCCACTGACTCAAAATTAGTGATCTGGGTATCTAGACCAAGGTCATCGGCATATGGGTAGCTTATGCTGTTGGGTGCTTTGCGTTGATGGCTCGTGTCTATATTAAACAGAAATGTAGCAAGCACCGTATTTCCGTAATCTCCATCGGATACGCTGTTCTTGAAAGTCAACGAAGAATCTGTGATTCCGCAAAAGAGTGGCGATGATCCTAGCTAACTTAAATCCTTGGTCAGACTGTAGAACTGGGCTAGTAACAGCTGATCACTGACTGTGTCATTCGCTGCTTATAAGTCAATAAATGGCATTCCAGTCACTCGTATTCCATAAACTATTAGAGATTTAGCAGCTGTCCGGTATAGGTTTGCCAGGACGAAATCCAGGTTGTTGAGGTACAAGTAAGGGTTGACTCACTGGTAATAGACGATTTAAACTCTGTTCTTCCAGCTACTTGTAAAGGTGACGTAGCAGTGAAACTGTCCTAAAATTCTTTGAACTATTTCCTTCTTTGTCGGGTTTCAGCAAAGGAATCACTGTGCTCTGACATTTGGCTTCTGTTCTCACAGTTGAGGAAAAGTTGGAGAATCCATTTCTTTGTTGTTAAGCCTAAGTGTTTGCTCGGTTGATATATTATCCAATCCAGCTGAATTTCCAGTTTTGCTCTATTTGATAGCCTTCTGTAATTGTTCCATGCCGAATGATGTGAGATCACTGTTCTTCTCGTACTCTTCTCTTTGCAGTTCTGTTTCTGCGATTTGTGGATTGCACTCGCTCTTGACAATTACTGGTGTGCTATTGATTGGCAATGATACTGTCATGTGCAGTGGTCATAGTTGGATCATTACTTACGTGTCTTCGAAGTTTCCAAGCATTATGGCTGTCTCTTCAAATACAGTTTTCTATAGATCCTATACAATTATTCCGTTGTGTCTGCTTTATAGAGGAAACTAGGTTTTTTCCTGCTTCCACAGTTACTTCACTGAAAGGGTTTTCTTGGTATAAGCTGCTGTATTCTGGAAGTAGGTTGTCTTCGTCTGATTTAAGACAGATGCAAGGGTATCTGCTTACAGCCGTGGTAGAGGTGTCATAGTAGTGAGTTGTGTATTGGGGAACGTAAAGATTTTAAACATTGTTGTCTTACATTGCTTCTGCCGAATATGAGGTCAGTATTGTAAGCTCTCCACATGCCGCTGTTAAAAGATCCAGATAGTTTTTCGTGGTTTAGTGCCAGGTGGAAATTTCGGACCGTTCTTGCACTGCTATCACATTATTATCTTCATGATCCTAACCTCAAACAATTCTATGGCTGTTGGCGTCGCCGATCACAATCTGCTAATGTTTATTCTGAAAATCATGTGGTTTGTTGACAGTGAATTCAGCATCAGGTGGGTTATAAGGGCTTGAAGTGACGCAATTAGCTGTTTCTAGAGTGAGGATTTCAGTGTTGTTTTCCTTCACAAAGATGTTTGCACTGTTAACATCATGATAATAAGTTCATTCTTAGAAAGCAGAAACTTTTCTGTTATTAACACGTTGCATTTAGCATACCCCAAACATCATGTGTGCTCTGGTTACATCCTTGGTCAATAAACGAATGATATTTATGAATCTCTTTTCGCAGCTACGGACGTACTTGTGCGCCCGACAGGTAGAACAGCCAGACGGATAAGGGGCATTCATTTACGCCCGGCAGAAAGTAAAGGCTGACTGCTGGGCGTGGGAGCAGGTAAACGTGCAAAATAGAGTGTTGACTCGATGTTGTCCATATTTCAACATTCTTGCAAACGCTCTTGGTAACTGCTCTTCTTTTTAATGCTGCAAAGCGCTACAGCTTTCACCTAGTTGTGGTTCATTTCCGCTTACAATTTGATATGCTAACGTTCACAAGGCACCTGACACAAAAATATATAATCTGAAGGACGTCATTTATTCTAATAAAGTAACGTGTCAAATGTTACAAAATGTGAGCAGTGCTCTAAAATACTTCCAGTTTCTCAGCAGTTCTCGCGGCCGCGCCGAACAGAAAATGGAACGCACGACCAAGTAACTGTATTTCGATTTCCTAATCTACAAACGTACACATGATACAAACATTTATAGTTTGAAAGAACGTGAATGTTACTACAAAAATGACGTATCAGATGTTTCAAAAGACGAACTGCGCAGCAAAACACGGGCGTTTTTTTTCAGGAACTCTCGCTGTCAGATGGAATAGAAGATGGCCCGATTTTTGGGCGTTCAGTTTAAACCTTTACATCTTGAGACATATTGCTCTGTATTAAGGACATTGTAATAATTTACAGGCACGTATATTGCTAGTGTAAATCTCAAATTACAGAATTTTTCAATCAGAAATAAAAATGTTCTTATCATTTTAAGGAAATTAATACGCGGCCGAAGTCCTCGCGTAATACTTCAAACTAAAATGAAAATCACAATCTAAAACAAACAGTATAAGTGGTGCTCAGAAGTTTTCCAAGGATCGGCCTGAGAAGGTAGCTCAAAGCTAAGGTGAGGTAAGACAGGCAGCCAAGAGTTGAAGATAAATAATTGGATGGCAACCCAAACTAGGGACAGCCCAAGGACCGACCAACAATTTAACCAATTCCCTTCTGTCCGATCAACGGTATGATGGAAAATATCGGCCAAGGACAAGAACAGCACCACATCTTCAGAAAATGGCGTCTAAAAACAGCCAAGCGACAATGTCCACTGTAAGCAAAATATGAACCAAACAGCTTAAAAGGCTGTCAGGCTACAAGCCGTGACAGACAGCATCAACACGATGAGGAAAGGCACACTGCAGGAAAACTATGTTAACGACCAGGGCAGGTAACTGGGGCGTTACCGGCCACAGGGCAGGAAATACCGCTGGTGCACTTCACTAGCAAGTAAGACCCAATTTCACAATTAATCGCAATATAGGAAGACGGCGGCAAGATTTTGCTGACTCCAACACATCACACATTGCTGCTAGCCCGAACAGCCCAGGGAACAACAACCCGCAAATGAACAAAGAGATGTCACAATAGTTGAGGTTTCATAACCGGTTAACTGATCACTCAACTTCAGCGTCTAGGTTCGGTGGGCAAGAAACTTGTCGCTCTCGCAGCTAGCGCCTCTCGATCCGACAACGCATGCACGCCGCCAGCGATCCCGACCAGGCCTCGCGCTGCGGAGACATCCTCGATTCTCCATCCCAACTGAATGACCCAATCCAGCATGCAGACAGCATTAAAATAACTACTCAGTGAAAACCACACAAGCTACATACGGTTCTGCGAAAAACTTCCACAAACAACTTGAACAATAATAAAACCAGTCATTGTGGAACTAGGAGGAATCACAAGTCGACACACACAGAGAACCCGCAAACGGTCGGCGACCAATTACTCATCGTTCGATGAGACGATCGACCGAACGATCAACCAGGGTAGTCCCCACTGAAGTCATGTCTGCCGGCAATGGTCGGGCGAGTTACAGCTGCCCGGACTTCACTGCTTCTCCATCCCCACTGAACTCACGACACGCGACGACCCGGAAATATCAGATAGTATTACAGTGCTCTTATGGATAAACGCTGCTGCTGCCACTCAAGGGCAGGCAACCCAGCAACTTAGTGACGCCAGTATATAGAATAACAAACGAGACAGTAATACCGCCAAGATAAGATGTCAAGAAATAACGGCAAGAACACGAGCCACGCATGGCTCAATAATTTTTCTAAACTAATTTTTTTCTCAGCACAGGATGAAGTTATAACAAAAACTTGGATTAGTACTGAAGTTTTCTATCAAAAAATGCAACCACTGTGTCAGTACAGTGAGATACTGATTTTATGAAGAATGTGGATGGTGCGATTAGCCGACAGTACATAGCTTGTAGCGATAATCTGGCTGGGTCACGCAGTCTGACGGGGCACGCAGAACCTTAGCCCTCTTTAGCCGTTCGAGCATACTGGAAGCCCGGCCCAAGCAGCTGCGGAGCGGTTCATGTATAATCGTTGCACTGTAAACAAAACATCAAGAGTGTACCACATGTGCAATGCTCGGCGATGACATTAAGAATATCATGAAGCGTGCCACAGAAATTACTTATAATATGTGTGCTGCTCGCATTTCAACAGCATATAAACTAACAGAAAAACTGGTAGAAGCCGATCTCGGGGAAAATCAGTTTCGATTCTGTAGAAATGTTCGAACACGCGAGGCAATACTGAGACAAAGAGAGGTTAAGGAAAGGCAAACCTACATTTCTAACATTTGTAGATTTAGCGAAAGCATTTTAAAAAGACGACTGGAATACTCTCTTTCAAATTCTGAAAATCGCAGGAGTAAAATACAGGGAGCGAAAGGCCAGTTATATGGTGGCAGTTATAAGAATCGAGGGGCACGAAAGGGAAACAGTGTTTCAGAAGGGAATGAGACAGGGTTATAGACTGTTTCCGAGGCGGCCGTTGTGGCCGAGCGGTTTTAGGCGCTTCAGTCTGGAACCGCAGGGCCGCTACGGTCGCAGGTTCGAATCCTGCCTGGGGCATAGATGTGTGTGATGTCCTTAGGTTAGTTAGGTGCAAGTAGTTCTAAGTTCTAGGGGACTGATGACCTCAGAAGTTAAGTCCCACAGTGCTCAGAGCCACTTGAACCAGAGTAGGAATTAAAATTCAAAAAAATGGCTCTGAGCACTATGAGACTTAACATCTATGGTCATCAGTCCCCTAAAACTTAGAACTACTTAAACCTAACTAACCTAAGGACATCACACAACACCCAGTCATCACGAGGCAGAGAAAATTAAAATTCATTCAAAATAAATTTCAGAAAATTAAAATTCATTCAAAATAAATAAACATTGAGGTTCGTCGACGACATTGTAATTCAGTCAGGGACAGCAAAGGACTTAGAAGAGCAGATGAACGGAATGGACGTGTCTTGAAAGGAGGATGTAAGATGAACATCAATAAATGGAAAACTAGGATAATGGAATGTCGTCGAACTAAATCAGGTGATACTGATGGAATTAGATTAGGAAATGATACACTTAAAGCAGTAAATGAGTTTTGTTATTTTGGAAGCAAAATAGCTGATGACTATGGAAGTAGGGAGGATGTGAAATGTAGACTGGCTGTGGCAAGAAATGCGTTTCTGAAAATAGAAATTTGTTAACGTCGAGTATAGATTTAACTATCAGGAAATCTTTCCTGAAAGTATTTTTATGGAGTGTAGAAGTGTATGGAAGTGAAACATGGACGATAACTAGTTTAAACAAGAAGGAAATGGAAGCCTTCGAAATTTGGTGCACGGAACAATGCTGAAGAATAGATGGGTAGATCACATAAATAATGAGGAGAAACTGAACAGAACTGGGGAGAAGACGAATTTGTGCCACAATTTGGCTTGAAGAAGGGATCAGTTAGAAGGGCACGTTCTGAGGCATCAAGGAATGGCCAATTTAGTATTGGAGGGAAGCTTGTAGGGTAAAAATCGTAGAGGGATACACACTAAGCAGATTCAAAAGCATGTAGGTTGCAGTAGTTATTCGGAGATGAACAGGCTTGCACAGGTTATTAAAGTAGCATGAAGAGCTGCATCAAACCAGTCTCTGGACTGAAGACCACAACAACCACAATAACAACAACTTATGAGCACCTGCTTAATAGCCTGTTTCTCCATTTTTGAAACGAAATACATCACTCACTCTGCGTATCAAGTGTCCGACAGTTTATTGGTATATTTGTGGAGGTATGTGGTATTACATGTCTACTCACAGGTTAAGTAATTCGCCTAAACAACGGGCCGTTTACCTGCGTACGCGGCGATGGCGGCCGAAAGCGACTCAGATGGATTCCTTGGGATTTACATCCCGCGAATTTTGTGGCCGAGACGTCAGCGTGAGTTCACTATAATGCTCCCCACACCACTGTAGCTCGAATATGACTCCCAGACATGGACATGGTCCCTTTCCCAGTGTAGTCGGAAGTGACAATGTTATGGGGACAACATCAGAACATGTAGCGGTGGCCTACTGCGGAGATCCATGTTCAAAAGTGTACGATCAACGGTGTGCTCCGAAACACTTGTGCGTGCACCAGCATTGTACAAATTGTGCTACTTTAAAGAGCAGACAAGCCTCCGGACCCCACATTATGTGAAGAGTTGTGGAATCATATCATTTAGCGCCTAGTGCTAGTTTCACTGTCCTTCAAGGTCTTTCCGTAGATGCTCGCGAGAGTAGATGTGAATATTAGACTAGCTTCGCAGTCTTCGACATACTCGTTCACAGGTTCTGCTCAATAGTAATATGCCCTTTGTCGAAATAGCTAAACTCTTTGAATTTCAGTATTTGCAGTCTTTACCTTCGCTAGGGTGATCCCCTGTCCGTCTCTGCTCTGCTTACATACTTTGCTTTTGTTACCGCGTCACTGGCCCACAACGCCATTAGGCGGCATACAACGTCGTGGTGGCAGTGGTCATAATGATTTGGTTCATTAGTGTACATCGACCTGGAAAACTGTGTGCACCACGAGAAAACAAATCGTCATCTGCTGGATCTTACGTAAGTGAATAGAACTATTTCTCATTATATTTAAATAAATGCAGACAGTTCAGCGTATTCTGATTTATGAAAGAACTTATAAAGTAGCACCAAGTACTGAAATAATCTTGTTCAGTGCAGGAGCAGTTGGCATACTGTTGATCAGAACATCTATATTTGTTATCTGAAGATGGGCATGGTAGCCAGAAATCGGTTATGACACTGAAAAAAAGATAAAAAAGAAAGAAAAACATTTAAATAGTATTTGCAGCTGGTTGCGTGATTCAGTAGCTATTATCAACGGCCGCGGGGTTAAAAAAATCCAACATGGATAAAATAACAGTAATGAATTTGTTACAGGTGACTTCTTACGAGCTGCAATGAGAAGATGTATTATACAACCACAGTCGCATGCATCTGCACTTAACTTCACATGCAAAATGTGTGTGTTCAGATGCGTGTGAGAGATCTTATGGGACTTAACGGCTAAGGTCATCAGTCCCTAAGCTTACACACTACTTAACCTAAATTATCCTAAGGACAAACACACACACCCATACCCGAGGGAAGACTAGGGCCTCCACCGGGACCAGCCTCACAGTCCATGATTGCAGCGCCCTAGACCACTCGGCTAATCCCGCGCTGCTACTTCACATGCAATTAAAATGAAAACAGTGTTCTCAAGTTCGGTGACAACATTTTTAACATACGATGTCAAATATTGCCCTGACGTATGTAACAGAAGTAAATGCATGAGTCTCATATCACATTGATTGACCTAATTCTCCACCTCGAAAAAGGTACTGGTCTTTTTATCCAATAACTTCAGCCAGCAGGAGCGTAAAGATTACGTACAGTTCCGTTTCTAAACGCGAAGCTTGGACTATAAACAGTTCATAACTTTGGTATGGTGCTACTGAAGATTATGTCGGTAGACGGAAAACTAATAAGAAGGTACAGAGTGGAATTACGAAGAAAAAAAGTAACGGATAGATTACCAAAAGAAGGGATCGGTATGTAGGAACACATAGAGTGACATCGAGAAATAGTACATTTGATACTGAAGGGAAGTTTGGGGGAGGGAGGTTCAAATTGTATAGGGAGACCGAGGCTTGAGTAGATTAAGCTGAATGTAGGAGGCAGGGGTTATGCTGAGGTGAGGACGCTGCCACGGAACAGATTACCTGAAGTGCTGCACCAAACCTGTCTTTGGACTGAAGACCAGAACAGGAGGAACAATAACGACAACATTGCTGTACTCTTCGAAGTCATAATTAGGGTCTTACAATTTTTTGCCATTTTCTAGACAAGCATGTACTTAGTGTTAACATGGGAGGTGTTAAAGGGTTTTCCAACGCAATAGTAGTCCCTCATCGCAGAAATATTTCTGGAGGTTTTAATGTGACACAGTACACTGAATTTGTGAAGCATTTGTAGTAGAATAATTCTTGAAACATTGATAGACATCCACAGTCCCTCGTTTCGTGTAGGATGCCGAGATAGAAAGAGAGTGGATGTTTCTTTCATTTAGAAACGTTATGAGTAATAAAATTAAATTTGATTCTAAAATATTTGCGGAACAGTCAACTTGCAAGTGAAAACATTTATTACGAAATCGGTATGATTCTGTAGTACAAGTGTCATTCATAACCACAGGGAAACAAGTGATAGAGCGTCTGGATTAATAGATTTTTTTCCGAACAATAAATTGACTAACTGCGAGATTTAAAATTTTTAATTACGCCGATAGCGCAGAGGGGAGACGGAAAATATTACGACACTTATTTCACGCCGCGCAATTTGTTAGTGTGAATGGGAGAGCGGTATAATGAAAATTGAGGACAATACTGGAAGGTGATAAATCAGAGACATTTCGGCGCAGGTGGAATGTTTCATTAGGGGTGCGGGCGTGCCTGCGCCACCGCACACCCGCCCCAGCGCCAACAACAGATACCCCCGCTGCGTCAGCACCGTCCAGCCCCGTCTGCTGATAGCGGTACCGTCCCGCCGTCCCGTGCGAACCACTGCCAACGCGGTCCCACCTCCACGTGTTGCGTGACTGTCTGTAGACTCTACATCACTCGATTCGGTCACTGATCGCTAGCGAAGGTGTCCATTAAGTAGGAGAAGTCAGGCTCGTGTTGCTACCTTTGCTTTTCTGTTGGCATACTTCAGGAACTTTATTGCGATTTCTCATAAGAATATAACTACACGTCCTTCACCTCCTGACGTTAAGGTGATTCTGAGACGAGACTACAGCTGTAGTACACTGAAGAGCCAAAGAAACTGGTACACCTGCCTAATATCGTGTAGGGTCCCCCGCGAGCACGCAGGAGTGCCGCAGCACGACGTGGCATGCACTCGACTAAAGTCTGATGTAGTGATGGAGGGAATTTTCACCATGAATGCTACAGGGCTGTCCAGAAATCCGTAAGACTACGAGGGGTGGAGATCTCTTCTAAACAGCACATTGCAAAGCACCTCAGATATGCTCAATACGTTCATGTCTGGGGAGTTTGGTGGCCAGCGGAAATGATTTAACCCAGAGATGGTTCTTGTAGCCACTCTGTAACATTTCTGGACGTCTGGAGTATCGCACTGTCCAGCTGGAATTGACCAAGTCCGTCGGAATGCACAATGGACGTGGATGGATGCAGGTGATCAGACAGGATGGTTACGTACGTGTCACTTGTCACAGTCAAGTTTCCACACACGAAGAGGTCCCATATCATTCCAACTGCACAGCCCCACACCATTAGAGAGCTTCCATCAGCTTGAACAGTCTCCTGTTGACAAGCAGGGTCTATGGACTCTTGAGGTCGACTCCATATTCGTACACGTCCATCCGCTCCATATAATTTGAGACTTGTCCGACCAGACAACACGTTCCCTGCCATAACAGTCCATGTCGGTGTTGACGGGCCCAGGTGAGGCGTAAAGCTCTGTGTCGTCCAATCAGTAAGGGTACACGAGTGGGCCTTCGGCTCCGAAAGCCCATATCGATGATCTTTCGTTGAATGGTTCGCGCACTGACGCTTGTCGATGGTCCATCACTGAAATCTGCAGCAATTTGCGGAAGGGTTACACATCTTTCACTTTGAACTATTCTCTTCAGTCGTCGTCGGTCCCGTTCTTGTTTGATTCTTTCCGGGTAACAGCGATGTCTGCGATACGATGTTTTGCCGTATTTCTGATATTCACGGTACACTCGTGAAATGGTCTTACGGGAAAATCCCCACTTCATCGCTCCCTCGGTGATGCTGTGTCCCATCGCTCGTGCGCCGACTGTAACACCACGTTCAAACTCACTTAAATCTACATAACCTACCATTGTAGCAGCAGTAATCGATCTAACAACTGAACCAGACACTTTTTGTCTTATGTAGGTGTTGCTGACCGCAGCGCCGTGTTGTTTCCATTTACATATCTCTGTATTCGATCCGCGTGCTGTATCAGGTTCTTTGGCGCATAAGAACAGGATTGAAGTGTGGAAACGGAAAACTTTCTATGTGTCATTTTTTTTTCATAAAATGCTCTTAAATTGCTATCGTGTTCTCGGTACTGTATTGCATGCCACGTGACCTGTTCTGTGTGCCACATAATGAAAAAAATGTTTCATACAATAACAGGTGGCGCACGGTCTTTGTGCCAAGCAGTCACAACTCAGTTCCTAGAAAGGTGCGTCGGGGCCTTCACTATTTAGCTTGATAAGGTTTGAAGGGGATTTCATGTGGTGGACATCCACAGCTGAGTAACGTATTCGTAAAGTTACAATCTGCTGCAGCTGTGACGCGAATTTACGTATTAGCTGCACGACAGGATTCAAAGCATACGCACAGCCTTGCCCAGATCCTAACAACTGTAAAGACAAAGGAATTACTTTCACTGAACGCTTTGGTATTCTATCATCATCCATGAATAACGAGGGATCGATCTGTCCACTCAATGAATCAGTAATAACTTTGGTATTCTATCTTCATCCATGAATAACGAGGGATCACTCAGTCCACGCCATGAATTAATAAGAAGAAGAATGGCTGCGTTTTAATACTCGATTCTATAACTTTATCGGAGAACTGTTTCTTTTGCTAGCTTCGCGGATTTCGTGGCGTTTGCTTACGCGACCAGATGTTGTCCCATCAGTTGGTTTACCTCTGTTTGCACTCGAGGAACGAGTTGTCCGCTGAATTCTCAAAGATAGATTCCAGACCGTGTTATACCGTATTACGCGGTATACGAGTGTGTCGAGTGACTTTTCCAACGCGTTCCAACAATGTTTCTTTACTGCCGATATGATATTCTCATCCATTTTCATCAGAAAGTCAGAATCTAAGTGCGGAATTATAGCATACGTTTGTCGATGTAAAGTCTCTGCCATTTCCAATAATTCTTCGAATGTGCGTTTTTCCTTTGTGCTGGTATATCTTGTAACATGTCTCTGCTGAATCCTATAGTTTTCCTTGGAGATACGTGAACCTTTAAATTACTATTCTTTGGATTGCAATTTACCCTCTCCCACTGTTGTGTACATAGTTCCCCTTAGTCAGCTGGTACACAACTTCCCCACTAGAGCGCGCCCCACTAAGCACAACAGCGCAGGAGCAGCGCTCGTCCGTCTCCGCACTACGAGATGGCGCTGCCATAGAGTCGGACCAAATGCTGCTTCCGCCGATCCGCATATTAATATGTAACGTAGCCAGTGAGACTGCTGCTAACATAGAACCTTTTCTCCTCGCGGATCACACTCACGTAGTGATACATGAAAGCACGAGGTATTATAACGAGTGTACAGACCTCCGATTAGTCAGTCTGCGTTTGTCTGCACCAGTCTGTATCAGTCTGCATTAGTCTGTACCAGTCTGTAGGAGTTCTACATTTGTCTGTACAAGTCTATAGTCAAGTTTCAGTCTGCGCCTAATAAGATTTCCATATTCCCGTACATAGCCATGAAGATAAATGTGTAGACACTTTTGTCAAGTATCAGAGATATATGTACGAATAAGATTAACGCACCAATACCCAAAGGAACTTCAGATTGTCAATTGTAAATAGCATCCAGAACCAAGTTAAGTAATTTTTATGCTTGTTATTATTTTAATAAATGTGTGTGAAAATTAATCAAGTTCTGTTTAAAGTAGGTCACCTTCAATCTGCTACTCTAATGTGTGCAAGTGGCATTTCTATCATCTAACCTAATGGCAAAAGATAAACACGGCACGATAAGACCACGAGACATATTGCTGACACTTGCCTACTTCGTTAGAGCGACAAGTCAAATAATCTGATGGTGTGTGTACCGAAGGTCTTACAGTACGCACACCACACACACCATCGCCAATAACTGCAAAATTCGGCTTGTAACTGGATTCCCGTCCTTTATGGCTTCTTCAGAAAGATCTTAAACCTATGGATGGATCACTTTTTATTCTATCTGGTTTGTTCCCCACTTCTTCATTCTTCCATTGCCATAGGTGTTTGTTACTTTTCGGTTTGCGCGTTCTTTCTGAGGCTTTCATTTCAGTTACCATGAAGCTCGGAATGTGTTACTGTGTTTACCAGTAACTAAAAAAATGAAAGTTGGTTCTTTTATTTACTGTACTTCCTCCCCATTCTCTCTGTATGATGCCCGTATTCTGTGTATGAAATTTGTCGCTCAGATACCTACCGGTACGCGATACGCACAGTCCCCACACTTCTTACAAACTGGTGTTGTGTCTCAGAATTTGGCTAGCTTATCTAGGTCATAGCATTTGAAACAATTTGCGGGTCTTTGGTATCACTGATATTTTTAGCTTGAAAGCCTACATATTAACGCCCCTGACTCGGAAGGTTATTCTGAACACGTTGGTTTAACTCCACGACACAACGGGCGTAACCGCATCCTCTATGTCCCGTTTGGAATCTAGTCTTGACCTCATTTTTAATGCCCCTTTACTGATTATTGCAGTCATGTTTAATTCACAAATTTCCTCCGTTAATTCCTCCTCTGCTATTGTGTCAGGCCAATGACAGATTCTCATCAGAGGCTTTTCCTCCTTTGGCTCGTCATATTTAACATTTTCGACCCTATTTCCATGACTGACTTATTTGGACATCGTTTCTGTAATGACTGCATGAATAATCTTTCTGAGTTATCTGAGCTTTAAAGGTCTTTTCGGGGTTTACATCTTACGTCAGGCTTTCCAGCTGCTGTGCTACCTGTTCGTAGATCTGATTAAGTCGCTCGTGGCTTTCCACAATTTGGTCTGTTATATCTTCGCTGGTGTGAGTACCTTTGTTCTGTTTCTTGCCTCAGCTGCTGCCTCAGCCGCATATGAGACCACTTGTTTGCTTCAGATCTTTCTGGAAACGAGCGTTTACCGCATGCGGACACAGATTCCAGTCTTGATCCTGGCGAAAAGAAGTGAGCGACTTCGTGTCGTTACCACACATTCTCTGCTTGGAGTTCCTCAACCTGTCCCTCGAATTTTTTGAATGACTTTGTTGATACGTGTTGTCCGTTATCGAGTTCTTAATTCTTATTTTATTTAGAGGAGAGTGTTTTACGTTGGATCACTTTCCACACTTTCGCATCTAACAAGCCCTGTAATATAAATTTATTCTATTTTACCATTCCATTTTTAAATGACTGTATTAGGTTCTTGTGTGCTACAGTCTTTCTCTGCACTTACAAAAATTACCACGGAAAAGTAACGTTTGTCAAAATATTAAAAAAATATTACAGGGTACCTCTTGTTGTTGTGATCTTCAGTCCAGAGACTGGTCTGATGCAGCTCTCCATGCTACCCTACCTTGTGAAAGCTTCTTCATCTCTAAGTACCTACTGATACCTACAGCCTTCTGAATCTGCTTAGGGTATTCATCTCTTGGTCTCCCTCTACGATTTTTACCCTCCACGCTGCTCTCCAACACTAAATTGTTGATCCCTTGATGCCTCAGAACATGTCCTACCAACAGATCCTTCTTCAAGCTGCGCCACAAATTCGTCTTCTCACGAGTTCTGTTCAGTTTCCCCTCATTAGTTACATGATCTATCCATCTAATCTTCAGCATTATTATGTAGCACCACATTCCGAAAGCCTCTGATCTCTTCTTGCCCAAACTGTTTATTGTCCATTTTTCATTTCCATACACGGCTACACTCCATACAAATACGTTCAGAAAAGACTTCCTGACACTTAAATCTATACTCGATGTTAACCAATTTCCTCGCTATATATCTACATCTACATCTACATCTACATTTATACTCCGCAACCCACCCAACGGTGTGTGGCGGAGGGCACTTTACGTGCCACTGTCATTACCCCCCTTTCCTGTTCCACTCGCGTATGGTTCGCGGGAAGAACGACTGTCTGAAAACCTCCGTGCGCGCTCTAATCTCTCTAATTTTACATTCGTGATCTCCTCGGGAGGTATAAGTAGGGGGAAGCAATATATTCGATATCTCATCCAGAAACGCACCCTCTCGACACCTGGCGAGCAAGCTACACCGCGATGCAGAGCGCCTCTCTTGCAGATTCTGCCACTTGAGTTTGTTAAACTTCTCCGTAACGCTATCACGGTTACCAAATAACCCTGTGACGAAACGCGCCGCTCTTCTTTGGATCTTCTCTATCTCCTCCGTCAACCCGATCTGGTACGGATCCCACACTGATGAGCAATACTCAAGTATAGGTCGAACGAGTGTTTTGTAAGCCACCTCCTTTGTTGATGGACTACATTTTCTAAGGACTCTCCCAATGAATCTTAACCTGGTACCCGCCTTACCAACAATTAATTTTATATGATCATTCCACTTCAAATCGTTCCGCACGCATACTCCCAGATATTTTACAGAAGTAACTGCTACCAGCGTTTGTTCCGTTATCATATAATCATATAATAAAGGATCCTTCTTTCTATGTGTTCGCAATACATTACATTTGTCTATGTTAAGGGTCAGTTGCCACTCCCTGAACCAAGTGCCTATCCGCTGCAGATCTTCCTGCATTTCGCTACAATTTTCTAATGCTGCAACTTCTCTGTATACTACAGCATCATCCGCGAAAAGCCGCATGGAACTTCCGACACTGTCTACTAGGTCACTTATATATATATTGTGAAAAGCAATGGTCCCATAACACTCCCCTGTGGCACGCCAGAGGTTACTTTAACGTCTGTAGACGTCTCTCCATTGATAACAACATGCTGTGTTCTGTTTGCTAAAAACTCTTCAATCCAGCCACACAGCTGGTCTGATATTCCGTAGGCTCTTACTTTGTTTATCAGGCGACAGTGCGGAACTGTATCGAACGCCTTCCGGAAGTCAAGAAAAATAGCATCTACCTGGGAGCCTGTATCTAATATTTTCTGGGTCTCATGAACAAATAAAGCGAGTTGGGTCTCACACGATCGCTGTTTCCGGAATCCATGTTGATTCCTACATAGTAGATTCTAGGTTTCCAAAAACGACATGATACTCGAGCAAAAAACATGTTCCAAAATTCTACGGCAGATCGACGTCAGAGATATAGGTCTATAGTTTTGCGCATCTGCTCGACGACCCTTCTTGAAGACTGGGACTACCTGTGCTCTCTTCCAATCATTTGTAACCTTCCGTTCCTCTAGAGACTTGCGGTACACGGCTGTTAGAATGGGGGCAACTTCTTTCGCGTACTCTGTGTAGAATCGAATTGGTATCCCGTCAGGTCCAGTGGACTTTCCTCTGTTGAGTGATTCCAGTTGCTTTTCTATTCCTTGGACACTTATTTCGATGTCAGCCATTTTTTCGTTTGTGCGTGGATTTAGAGAAGGAACTGCAGTGCGGTCTTCCTCTGTGAAACATCTTTGGAAAAAGGTGTTTAGTATTTCAGCTTTACGCGTGTCTTCCTCTGTTTCAATGCCTTCATCATCCCGGAGTGTCTGGATATGCTGTATCGAGCCATTTACTGATTTTACGTAAGACCAGAACTTCCTAGGATTTTCTGTCAAGTCGAAGTAGATCCTCTTTACTTCGAAAGTCATCAGTTATTTTGCTCCCAAATAGCAAAACTCATCTACTTCTTTCAGTGTCTCACTTCCTAATCAAGCCGCGCGGGGTAACCGCCCGGTCTGAGGCGTCTTGTCACCGTCCGCGTGGCTCTCCCCGTCGGAGATCTGAGTCCTACCTCTGGAATGGCTGTGCGTGTCGTCCTTGGCATAAGTTAGATGAAGTTAAATTAAATATTATGTAAGCTTATGGACCGTTGAGCTCAGTAGTTTGATCCCATAAGTCGTTACCACAAATTTTCAATTTTTTCGCTATTCATACTCCCCCAGCATCACCTGATTTAATTCGACTACATGCCATTATCCTCATTTTGCTGTTGTTGATGTTCATCGTGTACCCTCCTTTCAAGACACGGTCCATTGCGTTCAACTGCTCTTCCAGGTCCTTTGCTGTCTCTGACGGAGTTACAATGTCATCGGTAAGCCTCAAAGTTTTTATTTGTTTTCCATTGATTTTAATTCCTATTGCAATTTATTTTTCCTTTACTGCTTGCTCAATATACAAATTGAATAACATCATGGATAGACTACAACCCTGCCTCACTCCCTTCCCAACCACTGCTTCCCTTTCATGCCCCTCGACTCTTATAACTGCCATCTGGTTTCTCTACAAATTCTAAATCGCCTTTCGTTCCCTGTATTTGATCCCTACCACTTTCAGAACATTCCAGTTAACATTGTCAAAAACTTTCTCTAAGTCTACAAATGCTAGAAACATAGCTTTGCCTTTCCTTAATCTATCTTCTAAGACAAGTCGTAGGATTTGCCTTACGTGTTCCAACACTTCTACGGAATCCAAAGTGATCTCCCCAGTGTCGGCTTCTACGAGTTTTTCCATTCGTCTGTAAACAATGGGTGCTAGCATTTTGCAGCTGTGATTTATTGAACAGATAGTTCGGTAGTTTTCACACCTGTCAACACCTGCTTTCTTTGGGAACGGAATTATTACACAGGTTGAAGCGAAATTCGCGCACTCGGGCTTCGCAGTGCGAATCCCCACATGCTGGCGATAAAAAAATGTCTGTCACAAAGTTTCGCCCGGCGAGTACATCCGGCAGAAAAAGGACTTTACAGAATGGCACTTTGGCAACACTGTAACCACATGTATGGTAACACATTTTAGTCGTGCAGCACAGTTGGTGCAGTGGGTAGAGGCTTGGGTTAGCATACAGTAGGTTGAGGTTTAGAGCTTGGGGCGCATTATTTTATTATTATTTGCTAATTTGATTCTGTCATTTCATACTGTAATATGCACTGTTTCTTAGGTCACTGTATCCTAAATTCACAACAATTTGTAACGCTGGACATAACAAATACGTGGTTTGACAAATAACAAATAAACAGTTGAAAAAAAATGACCTGTCACAGAACAGAATAACTACAAAAACAGTATCAGTTTCGAGATGCTAAAGATGATAGCACAGTACTTGTCATTTATACTACATGTGGTACGAGTACTAAGATGTCGCACTTTAGCAACCAGTGTCAAGAAAAATGTCCATATTAATGACCGCATGACCTTCACAACAGAGTACGGTGTAATCAGAGGAACACATGCTCAAAGCGACCTCCCTGAATATCCAAACATGGCGCAACCCGCCGGATCATACAGCACTGGACCCTTCCCAGCAAAGCTGCGTCCACAGTAAGAGGAGTAGCGTGAACACATGCTACCAACTGTTTCACATTCGTCGGCGGAGCAGAGTACACCTGTTCCTCTAGGTGACCCCACAGGAAGATATCCAGGGATCTACGTCAGGTGAACGCGGTGGCCATACAACTGAACCTCGACCTCAAAGCCATTTGCCATTTCCCTGGAAATGTTTTGTCCAAATACTGTCGCACATTAATTCCAGAGTGTGGAGGTGCAACCATCATGATGGAACCGTATCCTCAATGACCCGGAACATATAGTGGAACATCTTCCAGCACATCAAGCAGATTGTTTGAGAGGAACCGGTCAAGCAAAATGTAGGGGTCCAAACACCTGTCGCCCAACATTCCGTCCCAGATGTTGACCAAAGGGAACTTGATATCCACAGTCGCGGATGAAGTGCGGGTTAACCTCACACCAATGGTAGGCATTGTGCATATTGAAGACACCCTCACGATTGAATGCTGCTTCATCTGACCATATCACGGTGTTCACGAAGTCATCGTTAGCTTCCTGTTGTTGTTGGAACCATTCACTGAATTGCGTCCGCTGATGGTGACCTGCAGGATGCATGTGTCGCGTGAAAGCATAATGATATGGGTGCAGCCTATGCCTGTGCAGCACGTTAATGACCATGCCTTGCGAGACACGCAGCAGCCTTGCTACGCTACGTGTACTTCGCTAAGGTTCTTGGTGTATGACCTGCAGAACAGTTTCCTCAGTAGCTGGAGTACGACGAGTCCTTGGAAGACCACTGTCACAAGATGGTGGAAGGAGAGAACCTGACTCCTGCAGGCGCAGCTCCAGACGACGAAACACATTTTTATCTGGATGGCGTCGACGAGGATATCTAGCAGCATACTCACGAGCGGCAACACCAGCCCGGTTATCAGATGCACCAAGGACAAGAAGCATATCTGCATATTCATCGTTTGTGTATGCCACACGTCTGCCACACGGGTTTAGAGATTTACAATGAGAAAATTCGATACGTGTACGGATGTGCATTGGAGTCTGTCGGGCGCGTTACTCCACTCGCAACTAGTCCGTGTCTGGTGGACAGCGCATACAGTATAAACACTCCGTCAGTCCTGTGCACCGTTCCACATAAAGAGGATTACCCCTCTGACAGATATTACTCTGCATGATTCATTCCAACACCGCTAATTGTGAAATGTTCGATTTAGAATTACACTGTTTCCCTAACTATAATAGACGTGATGTTTCCACAATCCAGTCGATAGAATAACAACAATAATAATAATAATAATAATAATGTAACAAGATACGCACTAAACAGCATGCGGTTACCAAATTCAATGTTGAAAGACGTAATTAGTGCGACCATGGTGATAACTCTTATAAATAGTAACTGGGGTCGGACATTATTCTCAAAGCACGTTGCTAGTCGTACTGGTAACGTAATGCCCTAATGAAATGTAATGGACCTGAACGAGGCAAGAATAATAGTTGGTATTACTCCATGGAACCATTAGAGGAGGGTATAAATAACACAGGTTTTGGATCTGGTAGATGAACTGGTACAAATAAATTCATGCCCACGAAGTGGAAAGGCTTTCTTTCAAAGGTGATGAAGCCTCCATTTGTACGATCGTAGTAATAAGTGAAAATGTTTTCTAGAAGACCCGCTGCAATCAATGTTGACGATTAAGATGCCAGATACCGTACCACCTGGACTACATTTACCAAATATAAAACATATACCTCAACCCAGCATCCAACCATCGACCTCCTGCATGCTAACTCAAAACTCTATCTACTGCAGCGACTGTATAGCAAGACTTATATGTATTTACAGAAGTAGATTTCATGAATGTGGTTACGGTGTTGCAAGAGTGCCACTCTTTAACGTCCTTTTCCTGTTGGATGTACTCGCTGGACGAAATTTCGTGGGAGACATTATTTTATCGCTGGCATGTCGGGAGTCGCACTGCGAAGCCCGAGTGCGCGAATTACGGTTCACCCTGCATGTTTCTTGAAGTATGAGGGTATTTCGCAAGTCACATACATCTTGCTCACCTGATGCTTAAGTTTTGTCAGGGCTAGCTCTCCCAAGGCTATCAGTAGTTCTAATGTTATGTTGTCTACTCCCGGGGCCTTGTTTCGACTCAGGTCTGTCAGAAATCTGTCAAACTCGTCTTTCAGTGTCATATATTCCATTTCATCTTCATCTACGTCCTCTTACATTTCCATAATATTACCCTCCAGTACGTCGCCCTTGTATAGACCCTCTATGTACTCCTGCCACCTTTCTGCTTTCCTTTCTTTACTGGTTTTCCATCTGAGCTCTTCATATTTATACAAGTGGTTCTCTTTTCTCCAAATTTAATTTTCCTGTAGGCAGTATCTATCTAACCCCTATTGATATATGCCTCTTTTCGCCTACTTCATTTACTGCATTTTTATATTTTCTCCTTTCATCAATTAAATTCAATATCTTGTCTGTTACCCAAGGATGTTTACTAACCCTCATCTTTTTACCTACTTGATCCTCTGCTGCCTTCACTACATCATCTCTCTGAGCTACCCGTTCTTCTGATTCTCTATTTCTTTCCCTTTTTCCTGTCAATCGTTCCCTAATGCTCTCTCTGACACTTTCTACAACCTCTGGTTCTTTCAGTTTATCCAGGTCCCATCTCCTTAAATTCCTACCTTTTTCAGTTTCTTAAGTTTTAATCTACAGTTCATAACCAATAGCTTGTGGTCTGAGTCCACATCTGGCCCTGCAAGTGTCTTACAATTTAAAACCTGGTTCCTATATCTCTTTCTTTTGATTATATAATCTATCTAAGACATTCCAGTGTCTACAGGCCTCTTCCACACATACAACCTTCTTTCATGAATCATGCTGTGTGCAAAATTCTACCAGGCGGCTTCCTCTTTCATTCCTTATCCTCATTCCATAGTCACCTACTAAGTTTCCTTCTCTTCCATTTCCTACTATCGAATTCCAGTCTACCATGACTATCAGACTTTCGTCTCCCTCCATTATCTGAACAATTTCTTTTATCACATCATACATCTCTTTAATCTCTTTGTCATCTGCGGAGATTGTTGGCATATAAGCTTGTGCCACTGTGGTAGGCGTGGGCTTCGTGTCTATCTTGGCCACAATAATGCGTCCTCTATGCTCTTCGTAGTAGCTGACCCCCTCTTCTATTTTTTTATTCATTATGAAATATATTCCTGCATTACCCCTATTTGATTCTGTATCTATAACCCTGTAGTCACCTGACCAGAAGTTTTGTTTCTCACTCCACCGAACTTCACTAATTCCCACTATATCTACCGCTAACCTATCCATTTCCCTTTTTGAATTTTCTAACCTACTTTCTCTACTAAGGGATCTGGCATTCCGCGCTCCGGTCCGTAGAAAGTCAGTTTAGTTTCTCATGATAACGACGTTCTCCTGAGTAGTCCCCGCCAGGAGATCCGAATGGGGGACTATTTTACCTCAGGAGTATTCTACCAAGAGGACGCCATCATCATTTAACCATACAATAAAGCTGAATGCGCTCGGGAAAAATTACGGCTGTAGTTTCCCCTTGCTTTCAGCCGTTCGCAGTACCAACATAGAAAGGCCGTTTAGGGCCACATTATACTTCCGAAATTAGTCGTCGAACTCAATACTTTGCCACTTCACAATGCCTCCTTTTGGTCTCTTGCAAAGCTGTAAGATTTAGAGACATTGTTTGGAAGCTACGAAGAAGTGTTATAAGACCATGGCATTACAATAAAATGAGAGTTGGTCCTGATTAAGCGCTTTTAAATCACAGTGTTTCAGCAGCAGTTAAGTGTGCGGTATAACAATGAATACTTTAAGGCACGCTGCGTTAACTACCTACTTTATACACATCATTTTCCGGTCGTTAAATTAATGAGCTGGAGGAACAGATGAAGTGCAATGTCTAAACCAGTTGAAGGCAAACCCGCTGACGCTCTGCATTTCCCCACAAGTCTTATTAAGCTATATGCAAATCTGATATCTGAGAAGAGAGGTAGCTGGAAAACATTAGTAGTTCTAGCAACAACCACAGGAATTAAAAGTCCGACTTATCTGCTCAATGAAAAGCTTACACCGCGCTTCTCTGTGCGGGCTTTCCGAAGTTACCCTGGAGAAACTATTCAGCATAGTCCGAACACAAAACCCATTTCCAGATTCCCACAGTTGCAAGACACTTCTGCGACTTAGTGCTGTGTCACAGTACATCCGTCCCTGTCGCAGTGCAATACAGCTTTCATGTTTCTTATTTCGGGACATATCAATCTGGGTTGTTTTTGAAAAAGAAAGAGACCGTAAAGGCATCAACTTTCAGAAGGTTTCGCCTTTCATAAGATTTCACAAAATTCCTTTCCATTGTTAGTTAAGAATTGTGATTGAGCTTTCCATCAGTAAATAGCTAACTTGTTGTTGAAGAAACACGGAAAACCACTAATAACATCGAACATCTGCTAACTGGCCTATAACACAGGTACGGCTTCGTCTTACTCCTAGCCTGTAACGTCACCAGAACTTCAGCCAGTAACAGACCGTTTTCAATCACGAGATGAAATCTTGAAATTTAATTATGTTTACGCTCTAATTGCATACAAATATCAGATACTTTGTGAGATTATTTACCGAAACTCTTATTTGAGTGATATAATTATCGGAATAATTTCTTACGTAGGAAAACGGCCTATTGTATTAGTCTGGTACGTGACGAGATTAAAAGCCCTATAATACTTCCCAGTCCAGCACACTGTACAAAAGATTCCAGCTAAACCGTACGTGGATATTATGAGAATTTCCCACAGTCAGTACAAAACAGTATGGTTTAAACGAAGTGATGCATTTTGCCCTGAAAGGGGCGTACCGCTTAATAACTGACTGATAGCTGAGAGACGATGCCAGGTCGCGAGTAGTTGACACATTTGAGTTAGGATTTACAGTACTGATCACTATCGACAACCTGTTGTTGATCTGCAGTCTTCAAACAGCTATGTAATACTGAGAACGAACTGATGCAATAGATGGAGTGAGAACGCCAATAGATTACTTGCGCTCCATGGTAACCGCAGTCCGAGGGGCTTTTTGAAGCTAAATCTGTAAGTTTAGCATTCTGAAGTGGAGACTGATCGGAGTGATAACACAGTGTTGGTAGGCCATTGGCTGGCATCGCAAATTGAGGCCACCAATGGCGAAGACATTATTAGGGAAATTCGGCGCCCTGAACGACTAAGTGGAGGGAAATGGAAAACAAGGTGCCGAGAAGGGACAGCCTGGAGTTTGGTGAACAGAGAAGCTTTGCGAGATCACAGTCTAAGACATCCTTTGTTTTCAGAAGCGATTTATGGTTATGGGGCCATGTCAAATGTATCGTGTATGTAGAGTTCATTACATACGTGGAGAGAGTGGGGCAGCGTATTCATGCTGCCTTTGACAGCCTGGCCGATGTAAACGTTTGAGCCAGAACACGCTACGGCACGTACACGCATGCGTTGAGGCATATGGAATTCGATTTCAACACATACCGTAACAGTGGCTGCATGCTACAGTGCATACTAGACCGCGGTCTCTGTAACAATGTATGACTGAATAAATGGTCTTTAGCATGGAAACTATGCATTTCCGGACATGAATTAATTTGAACTTTTGTTCCCTATCCTCTCATCGATCAGTTCCTAGAGTTTGTACAAAGTGGAAAAAATCATCCTGTACTATACAGCACAAGCAAGTTTGAAGGTAGGACTTGTTCCGAATCTATCACAGTCTCGATTAACTTGTAAGAACACATGTGAGAAAGTTTGCATGGTTCAAATGGTTCAAATGGCTCTGAGCACTATGGGACTCAACATCTTAGGTCATAAGTCCCCTAGAACCTAGAACTACTTAAACCTAACTTACCTAAGGACATCACACACACCCATGCCCGAGGCAGGATTCGAACCTGCGACCGCAGCAGTCCCGCGGTTCCGGACTGCAGCGCCAGAACCGCACGGCCACCGCGGCCGGCAAAGTTTGTCTATTTACCACATTGCAGACTTTTCAGTTCACAGTTTCATTGTTCCATTCGGTTGGAACTGACAATTTCAGTAACTGCGATAATCGAAACGTCTAATAATCCATGCTCCGTATTTATTTTAAGACTCTGTCATGGTACGTGTTTTGGCATAAGCATTATTACGATGACCGAACATCATAATTCTAGACACACACGATTCATAAATTCCGTGGTATTGAAATGGAGGTTGTATTCATATTCTTGAACGAAGTTTCTTTTATGGTACCAAATAAGACTAGCAGCAAGAAGTTGGTCATATGATAACTTGTCTATTTCCTTTTACCCATATCATTGTGTCAGTTCTGTTTCCTCTCCCCCTACAGTACCGCAGAAAAAAAAAAGGTGTATGGACATTTACGCTCTGTCCCCAATGCTCCCGCCGGCCAATCCGAGCAAAATATTTATTCCCTCGCTCTTGCTACTGATAACTGTAACCGAAACAGAAAAAATCCCGGATAACACGGCAAAGTTCAGTCGCTGCGAGGTTTTAATCGAGTTCTTTTAATTACGCAATGTCATGTGTCCCTTATTTAAAAGCCACACAAATAAATTCTGCAGTCATTTCGTCGTGTGACTGTCACATAGAGCGATTTTTAGCGCTTTCCGCAGCCGCAGTGTCGATATCCGATACCGCCGGCGGTGGATTCGCTGCGTAATTCTGTCGGCCCCTATGGCCACCTGTGCTGGGCACACAGCCTGCCTGTTTTTCTGTAC
This sequence comes from Schistocerca serialis cubense, assembly GCF_023864345.2. Lineage (NCBI taxonomy): Eukaryota > Metazoa > Arthropoda > Insecta > Orthoptera > Acrididae > Schistocerca > Schistocerca serialis. Next base: position 735,855,538 of record NC_064642.1, read on the forward strand.
GTGACGAGGACAACGATGATTAGAGGACTCGCTGCTGCTACTGCTACTACTAGACTGCAACTGTTTATCGCCACTGGCGAACCTCCGTTTTAAACTCGACAAGCGCTGTGGATCAGCAGACTTTGCGGCCTGGAGTGTTTGTGAATCGATCGAGCAGTAATCCATTTATTGGAAAGCTGTTATTGAATACCCAGCTAAACGGCCGACACACGAAAAAAACTTAGTTACAGTTGAATATTTAGAAACTTTGTTATTCACCTTGCTATAATTGTCCAGGAGGAAACAAATCTTACGAGTGCTGTAAGAATTGTAAGCGTTCTATTTGTGACCAACTGTTCAAGACGTTTATTCTGAGATAATAACAGTTATATTTAGAAAGCAACATTCATAATGGCAGGAGAAGGCAGAGAAAAAGAAAGTTTTGAATGAAAATGATCAAACGTTGTTACCACAATCGAAGAATGAACTGCAGTTTACTGAAGACTGGGGTATTTACATCTACATGGATACTCTGCAGATCACATTTAAGTGCCTGGCAGAGGGTTCATCGAACCACCTTCACAGTTCTCTATTATTTCAATCTCATATAGCGCGCGGAAAGAATGAACATCTATATCTTTCCGTACGAGCTCTGATTTCCCTTATTTTATCGTGGTGATCGTTCCGCCCTATGTAGGTCGCTGTCAACAAAATGTTTTCGCATTCGGAGGAGAAGGTTGGTGATTGGAATTTCGTGAGAAGATTCTGTCGCAACGAAAAACGCCTTTTGATGGAGAACAAACAATGTATTTACCTTAATAGTGCTCAAAAGTCATTATATATATATATATATATATATATATATATATATATATATATATATATATATATATATATTCACATCCAGTTTTACGCTCTCATTACTCCGCCATCTCTCTCCCCACATCCACCACTGCTGGCGGCTCACCTCCAATTGCGAACGCTACGCGTTGTTCACATCCAATTGCCCAACACTACAATAGCAAATATTCCAACAACGCAAATCAGCCACAGACTGCACACAGCACAGTCAGTGATTTTCATACAGAGCGCTACCTGGCGTTACCAACATAAAAACCTAAACAGCCTACTTACAGTACGAATTCTTTTGATTTAGTGTCTGGCAGTCCACAGCTTGCCAGTGCCGTTCCCCGCAGGGTTTGGGAATCAAAACGATCGGTAATGTGCAGTGCGACACCGACATTCGAATTACTCCGTCAGCCAAAACCTGCTCAACAGCTTTCCTTATTTCTCTCATCTTCGAACGTGCTAAACAGTTGGGTGACCGCCAAATTGTCACCTGAACTGTCACCCATATCTTATATTGAATTTTGTTGGTGACTCCAGCCTGTCGATGGGTACTTCTTAGTACCGCCCCAAGACCTCGAACATAGCCCGTTCCTCCTCCTTACTCAGGTAGGATCTATCAAACGGCGATTGCTCTGCCTCTGCGGAACAGACCCATTCTCTTGCCAATGCCTGCAACAATAGTTGCTTCTCCCCTGGCCTACATTTAAACATAATTGCTTTTTCTAATTAATTTATTACTCACCCTGTGTGCGCAGGAAATCACAACCTAGGAGCACATCAGTGTTCAGTCCTTCAATAGTAGCGAACGAGCCGGCCAGAGTGGCCGAGCGGTTAAAGGCGCTGCAGTCTGGAACCGCACGACCGCTGCGGTCGCAGGTTCGAATCCTGCTTCGGGCATGGATGTGTGTGATGTCCTTAGGTTAGTTAGTTTTAAGTAGTTCTAAGTTCTAGGGGACTTATGACCACAGCAGTTGAGTCCCATAGTGCTCAGAGCCTTTTGAAGTAGCGAACGCATCAGACCAACAGGGCCCTGTATTCCAAGATAAAGTCGCACTTTGCCTGCCACTGGTAATAGCAGGGCACAGGCAATACTCGATTTTTGTGTACCAGGTAATTTACAAATACATTTTGCACCATTGCCAATTTAACAGTAACACGTTACTACCACAATCTAACAGTGCGCTAACCGGTTCATGAGTCACGAAATTTTTTTTTCTTTTTTTTGAGTCATTAGCCTTCTGACTGGTTTGATGCGGCGCGCCACGAACTCCTCTCCTGTGTCCACCTCTTCATCTCAGAGAAGCACTTGCTAGCTACGTCCTCAATAATTTGCTGGATGTATTCCATGTTTTGTATCCCGCCTGGAAGGCGGCGCTTGGGGTCTGCTCCAGTAATTTGGAGGGTAGGCCGAATGTAGGAAGGTAGGAGGAGCAGGTGAGGTAGAAATACGTCATCCTAAAGGAAGTCAATTACAAGATGTGCACGATGGGGGCGCGAATTGTCGTCAGTGAAGACGGATGCCTTGCCAATATGCTGTCGATATGGTTGCACTATCGGTCGGAGGATGGCGGCATTCATGTACCGCACAGCCATTACGGCGCTCTCCATGACAAACAGCGGTGTACGTCGGCCCCATATAATGCCACCCAAAACATCATGGAACTTCCACCTTGCTGCTCTCGCTGTCCAGTGTGTCTAAGGCGTTCAGCCTGACCGGTTTGCCTCCAAACACGTTTCTGACGATTGTCTGGTTGAAGACATATGCGACACTGATCGGTGAAGAGAACGTGATACCAATCCTGAGCGGTCCGTTAGGCATGTCGTTGGGCCCATCTGTACCGCGCTGCATAGTGTGGTTGCAAAGGTGGACCTCGCCATGGACGTCGGGAGTGACGTTGCGCATCGTGCAGCCTATTGCGCAAATTTTGAGTCGTAACACGACGTCCTGTGGCTTCACGAAACGCATTATTCAACATGGTGGCGCTGCTGTCAGGTTTCCTCCGAACCACAATACGTGGGTGGCGGTCATCCACTGCAGTAGTAGCCCCTGGGCGACCTGAGCGAAACATGTCACAGTTCCTGTCTCTGTGTATCTCCTCCACGTCCGGACACCATCGCGTTGGTTCACTCCGAGACGCCTGGACACTTTCAAATGGTTCCAATGGCTCTGAGCACTATGGGGCTTAACATCCGATGTCATCAGTGCAGTAGAACTGAGAACTACTTAAATCTAACTAACTCAAGGACATCACACACATCCATACCCGAGGCAGGATTCCAGCCTGCGACCGTAGCGGTCGTGCGGTTCCAGCATGAAGCGCCTAGAACCGCTCGGCCACCATGGCCGGCTGGGCACTTTCCTTGTTGGGAGCCCTTCCTGGCACAAAATAACAATGCGGACGGGATCAAACCGCGGTATTGACCGCCTAGGCATGGTTGAACTACAGACAACACGAGCCGTGTGTCTTCTTCTTGGTAGAATGACAAACTGATAGGCTGTGCATGGTTGTTTACATCTTTGGGTGGTTTTAGTGACACCTCTGAACAGTCAAAGGGATTGTGTCCGTGATACAATATCCACAGTCAATGTCTATCTTCAGGAGTTCTGGAAACTGGTGTGATGCAAAGCTTTATTTGATGTGTGTAGTACTGCACATTATATCTGACAAACGGTTTGCGTTATTTGAAAATATTATAGCGGGATCTATTAGGCGAATATCTGTAAACCAACACCACCGATTCCTTAAACAACAGAGCTCCCATTTATGACACAGCTTTAAATTGAGATGGTAAAGTCTGGGTAAAATGAGCTCCGTTTCAAGACAAACTAGTTTCTCACGCGTGTCAACGGAATCCTGCGCTACATGTACAGTGATACCATTCTGCAGGTACATTCAGTGGCATATGTGGATACTGTATGCAAATACAGTTACTTCTAAAGAAGTAAGTGTCCTCATTCTCAAACACTGAAAATGTCCCAGGTAATTTGTGTACCAGGAGTGACACTATCTCAAGGCGTATACAACCTCAACAGTTTGTATGCTATGTTAACCTTCTAACTTGAGATTATATCTCTTAACCATTTCGTTGCCACCGACTTGGTCTCTGCATTCCGTCCGATTGCGTTTTATTGTGACAATACTGCTCACCAAAAGCTATTACCCTTGCTGAGAAATGGTGCTTCAGCCGGTGTGAAATGCTGATTTCAAGAAAACTGTTCAGTGGAAAAGTTTCATTTTTTCGCATCTTGCAGCCTGATGTCTTCTCTCGTTAAAGACTGACCTCCTTCTCGTTATTCGTCATAGTTACAGTGTTGCATGAAATGAAGTGACACGTTGCACTAAAATTAATCACAGAAAAAAAGCACTGAAAAAAAATTGTGGATGGTTGATTTTGGATCGTGGATTGCTGTGTCTAAAATTTAGATAAGATATCAAAATTTTGTTTATAACTGCGAGCATAACCGTATCTCAGTTTTCTGTAGAGTTATTGGCTTTTGTATCCGGCGGATGGTCATGCACCATTCGCCCATTTCAGTCCATGTGCATCAGGAATCATGTGGTATTACCAATCATCATAATTCTTGAACCGTTCAGGATATCTAAACGAGGTTTTTTCCCAAATGACATCACGTATGTTGTATGATAAATACTGGAAATATTTTCATTCCCCGTGATATGGAAGTAAGGTATTCGCAGCAGTGAGAGTTTGGAGGAACGGGACGAGTATACACGTCAGTAAACCTAAAAGGAAAACACGGAAGCCGCGTTTAAACACTTCATGAAAAACTGGGAAGCAGCGGAGCATTGACCTGGTCCACTGCAGTCAGAGGCTTCCGAGCAGGTTACGACAGCACTTTAAGTCTTGAAATTCAATCAATAATTACGTAAAACACTATCAAATGGCTCTGAGCACTATGGGACTCAACTGCTGAGGTCATCAGTCCCCTAGAACTTAGAACTACTTAAACCTAACTAACTTAAGGACGTCACACACGTCCACGCCCGAGGCACGATTCGAACCTGCGACTGTAGCGGTCGCGCGGTTCCAGACTGAAGCGCCTAGAACCGCTCAGCCACACTGGCCGGCCACTGAGTATCAAATTACTGTTATACTGGAAGGCGTTAGTAAGTAGTAAGACAGGATAACCAGGTGAATGAGTGACATTTCAGTCGATCATATTATACAAGGTGATTTTCACGAGCGTGTATAAACTCTAAGGATTGATGGACGAGAGCATACGGAACAAAAAAGGTTTAATAAACTTATGTCCGGAAACGGGTGATTTCCTTGCTAGAGACCATTTATTCGATCATACATCGTTACAGAGACTTTGGTATAATATACGCTATACCATGCAGCCATAGTTACAGTATGTGTTGAAAATGGGTTAAATGTGCCTCAACCCACGCGTGTTCGCGTCATAGCATATTCTGTCTCACACCTTCACATTGGCTACGCTGCATCCGAATAGTGTCAAAGGCAGCATGAATGCCGTGCTCCAGTGTCTCTACATCTGGGTTGGGCTCTGCCTGCATGGTGCTCTTGAGACGGTCCCATATGAGAAATCACAGGGGTTGAGATCCGGTGTACGAGCAGGTCATGCCGCTGGACCCCTCGCCCGATCCGCAGACCAGGGAAGACGCGATTGAGATGCGTCCGGACGATAACGGTGAAGTGGGCAGTGGCAGCCACATAACCCTTCGAATCATTAGTGGCACTTCTTCCAACAGGGAAGGCGACGTCATCCTCCAGAAATGCCGATATCTCTGGCCTGTTTGGCGACGTGGATGGAAGACTAGTCCCAAAATACGGACGCCAATTATCCCAGCCCACACATTCCGGCTGCACCAATACTGATGATTCGTTGTCACCATACCACGAGGATGAAATGGTTCAAATGGCTCTGAGCACTATGCGACTTAACTTGTGAGGCCATCAGTCACCTAGAACTTAGAACTAATTAAACCTAACTAACTTAAGGACATCACACACATCCATGCCCGAGGCAGGATTCGAACCTGCGACCGTAGCGGTCGCTCGGCTCGACACTGTAGCGCCTAGAACCGCACGGCCACTCCGGCCGGCATGCCACGAGGGTTCTGGGTACTATCCTACAGATGATTGTTATGAAACCACAAGATACCACTGTGCGTGAAAGTGCCCTCATATGTGAATAGAATGGAAGACACTAATCCCAGAGTCGTGGTTGCCTGGTGAAGAAACCAGTGACAAAGCCGGCCGGAGTGGCCGTGCGGTTCTGGGCGCTACAGTCTGGAACCGACCGATCACCACGGTAGCAGGTCCGAATCCTGCCTCGGGCATGGATGTGTGTAATGTCCTTAGGATAGTTATGTTTAATTGGTTCTAAGTTCTACGCGACTGATGACCTCAGAAGTTAAGTCGCATAGTGCTCAGAGCCATTTGAACCAACCTGTGACAAAACTGCTCCCCACGTGGAAACTCAGTCGCTAGTAAGCCCTGCACACGCAGTTAGTGATAAGGGTAGTAACAATTGTCAATGAAAATGTTCCATACGGTCGTCAGGGTTACCAGTAATGGTGGGAAAGCTGCCTGGCACTCACACGGCATTCGCCTTCCACAGTGTTAATCACATTTTCCTCCAAGTATGGTGTCCGAACATTTCGGGTACGTCTTTCGTGATTTCCTGCTTCCTGAAACGACCCACTCTCAGACAAAAGTAGACACTCTATTACAATCATTGAATGCTGTGACTGTTGTCGGCGGGGATGGGCCTCCTGATACAACCTCGCTGCCCGCCGCCCGTTGTAATTTGCCTTTCCGTAAGTAAACACTACATCGGCAAGCTCTCGATTCGAATACGGAATCATTGTGCACAACGCTGTATCATATCCAGTACCAGGTGAGTCAGCAGGAGAAGTGAATCGGACACATAATTACGAGTTAGTATGACAAGAGTGGGCGATAGGACATGACGTATGAAGAACAGTACCACCCTCTACGAGGAAGCCAATCAAACTGTAACTGTGACTACATGGCACAGCGCATATTAGATCGCAGTCTCAGTAGCAAAGTATGATTGAATAAATCGTCTCTAGCGTAGAAATAATGCATTTCCGGACGTAAGTTCATCAGAGTTTTTGGGTCCGTATCCTCTCATCGATCAATCCCAAGAGTTGGCGTCCCGGCCGGAGTGACCGAGCGGTTCTAGGCGCTGCAGTCTGGAACCACGCGACCGCTACGGTCGCAGGTTCGAAACCTGCCTCGGGCATGGATATGTGTGATGTCCTTAGGTTAGTTAGATTTAAGTAGTTCTACGTTCTAGGGCACTGATGACCTCAGACGTTAAGTCCTATAGTTCTCAGAGCCATTTGAACCATTTTTTTAGAGTTGGCACACGGGAGATTCCTCGATCCAGTCACATATTTGGGAATACACTGGGTATGATCATATTTTGTATAGTGGGCGACTACTTGGAACAGTATGGAACAGCCTCTGCCCTCTATCGTATGTGACAGCTGTATATGGAAGACCTCCGTCAGAATACGGCCCAGACCCCCAGTGAGGGTGGTGGAGGTAGTACAGTGGCCAGCAGAGCACTCGAGCAGAGGCTTAAGGTGTACCGCCCCCAGTCCGCCGCCCCCCGGCCGGAGGCCGTGCAGTATTTATGAAGCGGGCTGCGAGGTGTGCGGCGATGAGGCGGCAGTCGGCGCGCATGAATACGCAATGAGCCCTCCACCCGGCCCTAACTAAGAAATACGGCGCCCTTTCTGGCGCGCCGCTAACTAGGGACGCCCCGGCGGGAGACAGGCCTTACGGTGTGTTAAGCGACTGACCGCGTCGTACTTCACTGTGCGTGCTTCCGTAGTTACGAACACGTAGCGTGTCATCTCTGAACAAGACCCTAGGCGGTGCAGCTAAGGTTGCGGGGCAGTGGTTCCGATATCGGTGGATTCCGCCGACTGCCTACGTCGGCCGGTGATGGCCGATCTTTTCAAATCTGTACGCCGCTACGTGCGCGGTCACACTATAGTCGCTGTCATCCTCCGAATGTAAAGACTGTGAAACTCAAATCAGTTTGTTTTCATCGGTCGAATCGACCGACGTTCTCGGACACGAAATACGTAGCGTGAGAAACTGGTAAGTTTAGTCCAAGAAAGAGTGAGTTTGTGGCATCCTCAGAACGAAAATATCGTAATCGGGAAATAGTTCGGAATCTATGGAGAGGTTTCTCGAAACCTCAAATAGACGCCGGCCGCGGTGGTCTAGCGGTCCTAGGCGCTCAGTCCGGAACCGCGCGACTGCTACGGTCGCAGGTTCGAATCCTGCCTCGGGCATGGATGTGTGTCATGTCCTTAGGTTATTTGGGTTTAAGTAGTTCTAAGTTCCAGGGGACTGATGACCACAGATGTTAAGTCCCATAGTGCTCAGAGCCATTTGAACCTCAAATCTCTACTGGAAATTTTAGGCATACATTGTAACCTCAAAAATTAATTTGTTCAAGTGAAAAGGATGGTGGATCATGTATTCTTATAGCTACTCTACTGGATCTTTTTTGTAGTAATTTGTCATTAGTTGTCTACAAATTATTATGTCTGCTTACTAACGTTTTAGGCTAGTTGGGTAGTGATTCCGTTAATATGGAGTGGTTTCCAAATGCGGTGCACCGTATGTACTTCCACTTGTTAGTGCTTTAGATTTTCATAGTATCTTCTGCTACATTTTATGCTTGTCTTTCGCTCGTCTGCTAAATGACAGTCATTGAAGTATCACTGACGTATGTCTGCACAACTGTAAATAAATATAGTGAAGGAGAACGTTTGTATCTTGCTTTTCAATGTCACCACGAATTATCTCGATTATGTAACAGAACATTCTTCCGTCATCTCGTATATTCGTAAAACTTGTATGGTTCCTCCGATGACTGAGGACAGAGTGTACAGTACTCGCAACGTTCTTTTCGAGACACGAGAGTTCATTCACATTGTAATGTAATAAAATAAAATATTAACGTGACTTATATAAAAAACAAACATATATTAATGCAATGGTTCAGCATAAAAGAGAAATAACTAATGTAGGAATACTATTAACAGTGTAATATGTTATTTAATTTATCCCGATGTGTATAAGCACTCAGTAAACTAGCTCAGTTCTCAGGGTGGTTACGTAAAAGTCGATAATTAATTGTCCTTTTCCCATTAATCCAACACTAGGCTCGTGAGAAGTCGTGTGCTTATTGCACCAGAGAATATTTGCCAAGTCTGTTCGATATACAATACTGCAATACGTAACTTACCATCGTGGTTTCGCCTCGATTCCCCAGTATAAGATAACAAGAGTGGCATCTACAAATGAAATCCTATGATGGAACTGGAATCCTGTGACCAGACCTTTTCTGCCTGGGATGTTATATCGTGATATAAAGAAAATCTGTAAGTAAAATTGTTACATTATTAATAGCTGCGTCCGGTCTCGTGGGTTCTGAAATAAAGTAAATTGTCCTAACCGACGGCACGCCCGTAGATGAGCTAAAAGAAAAATGTTAAAGATTTTTCTAAGATGGCTTCTAACAACGAAAATTCTTTGTTAAGGCCCATAGCTACTTAAGACAATAAAGGTAACAGATTTACGATTGATTTACCACATGCACAAATTCTTTTGACAAAATAACAATTACATTTTTCGGGTTTTAAATACAATTTACATTATCAGCTGGTACAGCAAGATGAGCATAACACAAGAACGTCCTCTTAGGTCCGAATCCAAGCAGGTAAGATAAGCGAATGACAGAGGAAAGATAGCTTGTGCATAGAAGCGCAAGAGTGCATGGAATAACATTTCCATTGTAGTTCTATCTCTTCTTCTTTGGCGTACTTGTCGATTATTTATAAAATCTATCGTAATATTTAGTTTACATTTTTTTTAAAAAAACCAAGTCCACCCAGGGGAAACAGTACAACATGCATTCGGCGTCTTTTTAATAGCAGAAGCCGCTTTGCAGCACTCGTATGCAAGCACAGAGGCGTCGTAGTATTCACCTCACCCTAAAATTTAACTTACTTCATTCATAGAATAGATTCTAACCTAACCTAACCTAATCTCCTTGACCCTGCCAAAAACTGAAGAAGGGGATCGGACGCCGGTGTTATCGGGAGAACTCTGGCGTCGGTGTCCGATGACCGTTGTCGGTGCCACTGTGAACGAAGCGTAAAAGATGTAATAACATGTTTACTACTGACTTATAAAGGTCCATTTACACCCGTCTTGTTCATTCCCACACAAACTTGTAATACATTCTTACTCCTAACTAATTAAGATGAGACACGGAATGTTGCTTGTGTTGCCGCGTCGGAGATGCTAACAAACAGTGCAATCGCTCTTTGCGAATTATTGCATGTGGAGGTCCGCAGAGTAGTTATAACTAAACATTCGCAGCTTGACCCATTCACCATATGGGTACCTAGCATTGTACGAATTATGTTCAGACTGTGCGATGGCAGAACTTGCGTTGTTAGTAGTGCGAATGTCACGATTTGCCGTTAGGCGCCGGTAGTGATACGGTGACGTGGGGTTGAAAAACGAGCATCCACGTGCATTACAGTCGCAGACGAGCAACACGGGTCTGGGCATAGTGAAATGGTCTCCACTCGAACAGCCGTTTTATCAAAACAACTGCAATAGCGATGTCGGTAGTGGCGAGTGTCGACGCAGTAAAGGATTACGGAGACGTCCTCTTTCCGCTAAAGGGTTCAAGAACACGATTAGAAATTGATTTGCGATTGGAGAATTGCTCCCGGGGGCCGCCGACGGCCAACTATGTCAAAAATTGTTGAAATAGCTGCTGTTGCCATGGCTCGGAATTTTGGATGTAGGTGTGCGATCTGCAGGCCGTGCACGAACTGTGTCACGACTGCTGAACATTTCATTTTCCATCTTTCCAGAAGTACTGCTGTGAAATGTTATCTCTAGTGGGGTCCCAGCCTGTTATAGACGCAGATGATCCTCACAGTGAAAAGCGTTGTAGGCTGGAATGTGAACAGCAATTAATAAATGTTACTGTCTCATGTGGAAATCAAAATATCTCTTTTTCAATGGTTTATTCTTTATTTCACTTTTGTATGTCCTTACAAATTTTTCAACAAAGTTTCCTTGTCCTACGATCACTCATTTTTCGTGGCGGCCTTGTGAAGTGCTAAAAGTCTAATTGCAACCACCTCAATTTCAATTGGCTCTGAGCATTATGGGACTTAACATCTGAGGTCATCAGTCCCATAGAACTTAGAACTACTTAAACCTAACAAACCTAAGGACATCACACACATCCATGCCCGAGGCAGGATTCGAACCTGCGACCGTAGAAATCGCGCGGTTTCGGACTGAAGTGCCTAGAACCGCTCGGTCACCGCGGCCGGCGCAACCATCCCATTCGTTGACCATTCTGCAATGAAGAAGTCCAACAAGTTTCCTTCTTCCCTGGCTGTGCAGAAGGAGAGGTTTACTTACGTCGTATCTCGCAAAGTTGTCGCGATGTGCCCACTGATTTTCTTGTTCCAAATAATGGACTGGGAAATGGGAATTTTTCGTTGTCATTAACGTGAAAGTCTCAAAATAAAGGGATATCACCCAATTCTATTGTCCTCAATCACAAAATTAGGCAAATTAATCGTTGTAATAATAATTCCATGACAGCCCGTCTCACAGCAAAGTATGCATCCAAAACCGTGGATTCCATTTATTGCTCATCGAGCACCGTAAAATTTCACAAAGCATCTCCACACGCTTTTGACGACGGTACATAAGTTTTCCGAGCCAATTCGAAGATTAATTCACTTTCATGCGAACTTAAGAATCTTACTCGGTGGACAAGAATTGTCTGCAGGAATACGAGTCGAAAATTGCCTGGTAAGCCTGCAGCAACTTCGTCGCCCCTACACGTTCAGGGCACGCTAGTGACTGATTGGCCCAGTCTGCCTATGATCTACTACATTATCTGAAATACTTACTTAAGCTGTTTGTGCGAATTCGATGTCGTCAGTATACTTGAAGGCGTGTTTCAACATTTAGAAAGCAAATATAAATAATCAAAGTTATCCAACTGGCACTAAGCGAGGGAAAATTTTGAAATGATCAAAAAACAAGAAGAAAGAGCATATTTATTTCAAGGCGGTGAGCTCTACAAATAGATGCAAGTGATGTGGAACGTAAAGGCATAAAGTAACAAAAACAGAATCGTGAAGAATCACTACAATAAGGTTTTACTAATGAAACACAGGAAACAGTATCACACAGCTACAAAGGAAGTGGTGGTTAAATAAATTTAGTATTTTAAGGAGTAACTATCGGACAGAATTTGAAAGAATAAAGGATAACAGGAAAAGTGTGCTGGCTCGTGGTATTTCGATGGAATGAGTTTTTCTCTCGCCACGAAGTAGTGAGTTCGGTCGGCAGACTTTTAATTTTTACATGAGCTATATGGATCAGTCAGTCGCGTAAGTATTTTTTCAGTAGATTTATTATTCTCGTGTCAAACGCACATCACTCGATGATAATACTACGTCAGTTTATTAAATTGGTATGTTGCGTTATCAAAAGCCATTCAAGCAATACCAACAAGCTTATCTTCTCAATACACATGGTGATCATAATTACAGTTCCAGTTTCAAAACGCTGTAAAGAAGAAACATTACTCAGAGTGACGACAAATTTTAATTGAATATTATTTAAGAAGGGGGTAACGTTATGGGAACAGAAAAAACCCGCAAATTTTCCCATGGAACGGGGCCGTAAGCGTTTCACATAAGTAGGTATTCATGTCGAAGTCGCACATCTAAAGATAAAGACGTAGCGAAAATGTATGAGGATACTGAAACGGTAATACAGTATGTGAAGGGATCGAAAATGTAATAGTCATGAGAGACTGGAATGCAGTTGTAGGGGAAGAGGTTAGAGGAGAATATGGGCTTGCGAAAAGGAATGAGAGAGGAGAAAGACTAATTAAGTCCTGTAGCGACTTTAAGCTAGCAATACAGAATACTCTGTTGAAGAATCACAAGAGGAAGAGATATACTAGGAAAAGGCCGAGTGCTACAGGAAGATTTCAGTTGGACTACATCAGTTCAGACAGAGATTCCGAAATCAGATACTGGATTGCAAGGCGTACCCAGGAGCAGATATAAACTCAGATCACAATACACACTCATGCTCACAAGTTAAGGATATTGCTAGTACATGGTGAAACAACGGTCTGGTGGGCAGTTTTCGGGTTTAAATCACCTCAGGGTAAGACCATGCGGTGCATTTGACCTGCGGTCGTCGCACGGTGTCGCTGGCAGCAGTCCACATACGCAGAGGTGTGTTGGTGCATGTCAGAGTACGGTGCAGCGAGTAAGTGTGCAAACGTTTTCAGACGTGCTAGTGGTGACTGTGTGTTGAAAATGGCTCAAAGAACTGATGTTGATGACGTTATGAGCGGTAGAATACTAGGGCGACTGGAGGCTGGTCGAACACAGCAGGTCGTAGCACGGGCACTCCGTGAGCCACAAAGTGTGATATCAATATTGTGGCAACGATTCCTGCAGATGGGAAACGTGTCCAGGCACTACAGTACGGGACGTCCACAGTATACAACACCACAAGAAGACCGATATCTCACCATCAGTGCCCGCAGATGTCCACGGAGTACCGCAGGTAGCCTTGCTCGGGACCTTACCACAGCCACTGGAATAGTTGTCTCCAGACACAAAGTCTACAGGCGACTGAACAGACATGGGTTATTCGCCTGGAGACCTGCAAGGTGCATTCCACTGCACCTTGGGCACAGGAGAGCCCGTAAAGCCTGGTGTCAAGAACACAGCACATGGTCATTGGAACAGGTGGTCCCAGGTTATGTCCACAGACGAGTCCTGGTATTGTCTGATCAGTCAGTGTCGCCGGGCTTTCATCTGGCGTGAACCAGGAACCAAATTAATGTCCTTGAAAGGGACCTGCATGGAGGTCGTGGTTTGATGGTGTGGGGTGGGATTATGATTGGTGCATGTACACCCCTGCATGTCTTTGACAGAGGAACTGTAACAGGTCAGGTGTATCGGGATGACATTTTGCACCAGTATGTCCGCCTTTTCAGGGGTGCAGTGAGTCCCACCTTCCTCCTGATGCATGATAACGCACGACCCTAACGAGCTGCCATCGTGGAGGAGTGCCTTGAAACAGAAGATATCAGGCGAATGGAGTGGCTGCACGCTGCACGATTTCAAACCCCTACGACACTTCAGGAACTCCGACAGGCACTGGTGCAAGGTTGGGAGGCTATACCGCAGTAGATCTCTGACACCTGGTCCAGAGTATGCCAACCCGTTGTGCGGCCTGCGTACGTGTGTATGGTGATCATATCCCATATTGATGTTGGGGAACATGTGCAGGAAACAGTGGCGTATTGTAGCACATGTGTTTCGGGATGGTTTTCTCAACTTATCACCAATGCCATGAACTTACAGATCTGTGTCGTGTGTGTTCCCTATGTGTCTATGCTATTAACGCCAGTTTTGTGTAGTGCCACAGAAAGAAGTGGGATACGGAAGTACTAAGGAATGACGAGAGACGCTTGAAGTTCTTTAAGTTTATAGGTACATCAATAAGGAACAGCTCAGTAGACAGTACAGTTGAGAGGAATGGACGTCTCTAAAACGGGCCATCACAGTAGATTGAAAGAAAAACATAGGTACAAAGAAGGTAACTGCGAAGAAACCATGAGTAACAGAAGAAATACTTCATTTTATCGATGAAAGGAGGAAATACAAAAATGTTCCGGGAAACTCAGGAATGTAGAAATGCAATTAGTTGAGGAATGAAATAAATAGGAAATGCAGGGAAGCTAAACCGAAATGGCTACATGAAAAATGTGAAGAAATCGAAGAAGAAATGATTGTCGGAATGACAGACTCAGCATACCCTACAGTAAAGTCAAAACAACCTTCGGTGACATTAAAAGTAAAGGTGATAACATTAAGAGTGCAACGGGAATTCCACTGCCAAATACAGGGGTGAGAGCGGATAGATGCAAAGAATACATTGAAAGCCTCAATGAAGGGGAAGTTTTGTATGATTATAAGAGATAAGAGATATAGTATTACAACCAGAACTTAAAATAGCTTTGGATGACGTAAGATCAAATAAGGTAAAAGGGATAGATAACATTCCATGAGAATTTCTAAAATCGTTGGGAGAAGTGGCAACAAAACGAATATTCACGTTGGTGTGTAAAATATATCAGTCTGGCGACATACCACCTGACTTTCGGAAAAATATCGTCTACATAATTCCGAAGACTGCAAGAGCTGACAGGTGCGAGAATTTTCTCACAATAAGCTTGAGATGCATGGAAGTTGCTTACAAGAATAATAAACAGAGGAGTGGAAAAGAAAATTGAGGATGTGCTAGATGGCTATCAGTTTAGTTTTAGAAAAAGTAAAGGCACGAGAGAGGCAATTCTGATTTTGCGGTTGATAATGGAAGCAAGACAAAAGAAATATCAAGACACGTTCATAGGATTTGTCGACCTTAAAAAGCGTTCGACGATATAAAATGGTGCAAGATGTTCGAAAAATGGCTCTGAGCACTATGGGACTTAACATCTATGGTCATCAGTCCCCTAGAACTTACAACTACTTAAACCTAACTAACCTAGGACAGCACACAACACCTAGTCATCACGAGGCCGAGAAAATCCCTGACCCCGCCGGGAATCTAACCCGGGAACCCGGGCGTGGGAAGTGAGAACGCTACCGCACAACCACGAGCTGCGTACACAAGATGTTCGAAATTCGCAGCAAAATAGAGGTAAGCTATAGGGCGAGACGGGTAATGTACAGTATGTACAAGAGCCAAGAGGGAATAATGAGAGTGGGCAACCAAGAACGAAGTGCTCGGATTAAAAACGATGTAAGACAGGGAAGTAGTCTTTCTCCCCTACTGTTCAACCTGTACATCGAAGAAGCAGTGATGGAAATAAAAGACATTGTTATCCTAAGTGAAAATGAAGAAGAATATCATCTGCTGAACGGAATGAATAACCTAATGAGTATAGAATATGGATTGGAGTAAATCGAAGAAATACGAAAGTAATGAGAAGTAGCAGAAATGAGAACAGCGAGAAACTTAACATCAGGACTGATGGTCACGAAGCAGATGAAGTTAAGGAATTCTACTTCCTAGGCAGTAAAATAACCAATGACGCACGGAGCAAGGAGGACATCAAAAGCAGACTAGCAATGGCAAAAAGGGCATTCCTGGCCAAGAGAATTCTACTGGTATCAAACATAGGCGTTAATTTGAGGAAGAAATTTCTGAGAACCTACGTCTGTACAGCATTGTATGGTGGTGAAACATGGAGTGTGGGAAAAGCGGGACAGAAGAGAATCGAAGCATTTGAGATATGTTGCTACAGACGAATGTTGAAAATTAGGGGACTGATAAGGTAAGGAATGAGGAGGGTCTGCACAGAATCGGAAAGGAACGGAATATGAAGAAAACACTGATAAGGAGAAGGGACAGAATGACAGGACATCTGTTAAGACATGAGGGAATGATTTCCATGGTACTAGAGGGAGACAGAGATTGGAATACATCCAGAAAATAATTGAGGACGTAGGTTGCAAGTGCTACTCTGAGACGAAGAGGCTGGCACTGGAGAGGAATTCTCGACCAAAAAAAAAAAAGAAAGGAAACAAATGACACATGAATCCTAGTACAATGGCTATGGTTTGAGTTGCTCATTAAGCCAACACAAGTTTGACATATGACAGCCACGACACTGCTAGGTAACCTCATCAACCACGGGAAGGTCGCAGTGTCGCAAAACTTCCAATGGGAAAATATATGAAATACCGTCCCGTATGCTATTTGGCCCAGATAGCTACAAAACGGTACAGTGTGACGCAGGCACTCGTTCTGGGGCCCACATACACTCTTTGGTGAAACCCTAATACGTCTGACCTTATTCCGCTTCATTAGACGGTCTTACCGAGCAGGACAACTTCGCAACTCAGAGAAGGACTGACCTGCAATAGTTGTGAAGCACATACATTCGCCTGCGGTCGAGGCACGCGGCACAGCCTCAGTAGTAGAAGCCAGTCACAGCAACCCTTTCTACTCTGCATAGTCACTGAGGTTTCGTCAAAACAAATAGGTATTTTGAACCAGACCGGCTGTGAAGCTCGGCTGCTGATGTTCAGATACGTAATTACGCACCTAAGCACTATTACTTGTCTAGTCCTTTTCTTTGCGATTACTCCGTCGTAACAAAGGTGCCAATACCGACCATACCTACAGCCTCGTCAACGGCGATCTGCAGATTCTCCTACCGTTGAGTGCTGACCGTGAGCGAAACCTTCTTGCGACCAGCAAACCCACAGACCATCCCCTATCGTAACGACTCTCAGTCTATATCTGCATCTATATACACATCTACATGACTAATTTGCAATTCACTGGCGTAGTGTTCCTCAAATGACATTCATAGTATTTCTCTACTGTTCTCGAATACATCACGGCAAGATGAACACTCTTTCTGTGCTTGATCTTGTTTCTCCAATCTTACAACGATTTATCATCTCTCCCCAAGTAGATGGGTCTCAAGAGTATATTTTCGCACTCAGAGGACGAAGTTGGTGACTGAAATTTCATGAAATTATCTCGCGGCAACGAAAATCACCTTTGTTTTAATGACTTCCATCCCAAATCGGTTACAATTAGCGTGACACTTTGTACCATGTTTCGTGATAGGACAAAATGAGCCGGCCTTGTTTCAAAATATTTCGATGTCCTCTATCAGTGCTATCTCGTATAATCCCACAGAGTATAGAAATACCCCAGAAGAGGACGGACAAGTGTAATGTAGACTGTTTAATTTTAGCGAATTTCTTGCATATTCTAAGCGTTCTACGAATAACACACTGTCTTTGGTTCGCCTTACCCGCAACATTATCAATGTCATCGTTCCAGCTTGATTTGTTCTTTCTCGTATCGATAGTTATTTAGTTGAATTGAAAACTTTTATATTTAAGCGATTTATCGTATAGCCAAAATTTAACAGATTGCTTTTAGTAGTCGTGTGGACAACGACGACCTCTTACTTTTAATTATTTAGCGTCAACTTCCACTTTTCGCACCATATAGATACACCATCTAAATCTTTTTGCAGTTGGTTTGGTTCCATTTTTGACATCATTTGACAGTGTCATCTCGAAACAGTCAAAGAGGATTGCTCACTTTTTATTCTAAATCATTAACCTAGATACGACCAGCAGAGGACCTGTAACATTTCAATGGGGAACAACAGGTATCACTCTTCTTTTCCGTCAGTGACTGCGAAGTGGGACGTTTCTGACGGTAAATCGCGAATCCAGCAGCACGACTGAGACAACGCTCTGTTAGCCCGCAATTTGATTAGAAGCCGCTTGATGGTATCCAAAGCCATCTGGAAATCTAGATATGTGAATTCGACATGGGATCCCCTGTTGATAGCACTCATTACTTGATGGAATAAAAAGCTAGTTGTATTGCACACGGGAGATGTATTCTGAATCTGTGCTGACTATGATCCTTCTCTTCGAAGTAATTTCTACAATATGAACATAGTATAAGTTCCAAAATCCTCTACAAATCGACGTCACTGATACGATTCTCTTTCTTTCTTATGTACTGATGTGGCCTTGTAACTTTCCAGTCTTCAGGGACGGATCTTACGATAAGTCAGTGGTTGTATAGAAAGAAGTACGTTTGCTTGAGTATGGAGATATCACAACAGCGTTCTCTGAAGAGAACCTAATTGGTGTGCACTCTGATCTAAAAGACTTTCCTTTACTATGTGTTGTGAGTCGTTTCAGTTAATCGAAGATATCTAGTTTATACGTTATTCATGATGGTAGCTGTTCTTGAATAGAGTTCTGGAATATTTGTCTTCTTCGGTGAGGGAATTTCCGAAATCTGTCTTTTGTAAGTCCGCTGTCATTGGTCACAATAATACCGTTATTGTGCATTGAATGTACTGCCTGCATTCTGCCGATGGTGTAATTTACGTCTATTTGGGTCTTCCACCAGACATCGAGACAGAATTTCATCTGGCATCAAAGTCCGCACTAAATTAATGGCTTCTGCAAAACTTTAGCATCTTGGGGAATTTGCGTTCCGTTATATTCGCCTTGCTTTTTAAGTTGCTTTTCAAACAATGTTCTGACCTATTTTCTGTACCATGGGGGATGAATTCCAACTCTTATCAATTTATTTCGCATAAATCACTCAATTTCTGTCGATATCGTTTCCTATAGTTGAAGCCGCGTCGGGTCTGTGCTTGGATCAAACGGAATGGAGACAGTCATTTAGGAAAGTGTGAAGCGAAATTTCACCTGTTTTTTAAAATAAACATACAATACAGGGTGATTCAAAAAGAATACCACAACTTTAGGAATTTAAAACTCTGCAACGACAAAAGGCAGAGCTAAGCACTATCTGTCGGCGAATTAAGGGAGCTATAAAGTTTCATTTAGTTGTACATTTGTTCGCTTGAGGCGCTGTTGATTAGGCGTCAGCGTCAGTTGATGCTAAGATGGCGACCGCTCAACAGAAAGCTTTTTGTGTTATTGAGTACGGCAGAAGTGAATCGACGACAGTTGTTCAGCGTGCGTTTCGAACGAAGTATGGTGTTAAACCTCCTGATAGGTGGTGTATTAAACGTTGGTATAAACAGTTTACAGAGAATGGGTGTTTGTGCAAAGGCAAAAGTTCTGGACGGCCGAGAACGAGTGATGAAAATGTAGCACGCATCCAGCAAGCATTTGTTCGCAGCCCAGGAAAATCGACTCGCAGAGCTAGCAGAGAGCTGCAAATTCCACAATCAACTGTGTGAAGAGTCCTACGAAAACGGTTAGTTATGAAACCTTATCGTCTGAAATTGGTTCAAGCACTGTCTGCAGCTGATAAGATTAAAAGAATCGACTTCTGTGATTTATGGGGGTATTTTAAGGATATGGTGTTTCGGCCACCTCTTCCAGCCACCATTGATGATTTGAAACGAGAAATAACAGCAGCTATCCAAACTGTTACGCCTGATATTCTACAGAGAGTGTGGAACGAGTTGGAGTATCGGGTTGATATTGCTCGAGTGTCTGGAGGGGGCCATATTGAACATCTCTGAACTTGTTTTTGAGTGAAAAAAAACCTTTTTAAATGCTCTTTGTAATGATGTGTAACAGAAGGTTATATTATGTTTCTTTCATTAAATACACATTTTTAAAGTTGTGGTATTCTTTTTGAATCACCCTGTATTTTACATTTAGTTTTGGTGGCTTCGGGTGTTCCGGTATTCAGTCTCTCGATTAGAACCTTGTGGTCACTAATCCCTGTATCCGTCATGGTACTGCCACAAGAGCATGCTAAATACTAATCGCACTTTATCAATGTCATATTCAAACTGATTATGGAACAGAAGACTGCCATTCTCAGTTTTGTATGTTCGGCCATCATCAATATGGGATGTGATGACGTATACGGTGTTTCAACGGCGATTTGATAGAGTCTGTGTTGAACATAACATTAGGACACGACGATAAATCAATGTGTACAAAGATATCCCGTCCCTTATCTCGTGATGTCGGCGACGGGATGAATTTGGAGATGGAACTCTTGACTTGATGAAGTAGGAACGAATGTTCTCGTGAGAGGTGACCGTGTTGTTCTCGAAAAATTCCGAAAGGCTAGTTCAAATGGCTCTGAGCACTATGGGACTTAACATCTGAGGTCATCAGTCCCCTAGAACTTAGAACTACTTAAAACTAACTAACCTAAGGACATCACACACAAACATGCCTGAGGCAGGATTCGAACCTGCGACCGTAGCGGTCACGCGGTGCCAAACTGCAGCACCTAGAACCGCTCGGCCACACCGGCCGGCGAAAGGCGAGTGAGTGCTTCACAACACATAAATTCTGCTTCAGAAGCTCCAATCACAGGTTTATCGTCTGCGTGCAGTCTTAGTAACACCAGCGGCAAGGCAGATACTACTCATTTTATCATACGTGTTATCAAGCAAGCTCAAGTACGATGACGAGACGCATCAAATGACATTACGTGTGGGTCGAGGCCCGTGAGCCACAGTTTGGTCGTCCCTGGTCAAGATCAATATATGGGTGAACCTTAAATGGGAGGATACACTCCAGAAATTAAAAGTTATGTAAATTGAAGAACAAATCCATCCAGTCAGCTGGAGGTTGAGAACAATAATTTTGTATAGTGGCTAAATAACAAATGAATGTCGCACTGCCACACTTCGAACTACGAACACTATAAAATGAAGGTAGTTTAGCCTTTGAGGAAGGAAAGTTTTACATTGCATAATGTAAGTGCAAAAGTTTCTCAACATCGATAAAAACCCAAGAAGTGTAAGACGCTTGCACAGTAAAAGACATCAACAATGTAAATATATTAATTTTCATCCTAGAATGGCTAATCAAACCGTTATTACTTTTAGCAACACTACATCCCAGACGCAAAATAAGGGTCTGATTATATAGATGATAGAGTGACTGCCAACTAAAAGACAGTTAAGTGAAAGGTCCCTATGGCTATCAAGCTAAATTTTAGTCAAAAATGTAGACGAAAAGTTGGATTCGACCGTTAAATACGAAATGAACTGACAAACAACAGCAATAACGCTAATAACATGACAAGAAACTGTTAATTCAACAAACGCAGAATTCTAGAACAAAAATGGCAATGCTGCCAAGATAGATACGGGAAGTACAATTCTAATTGTAAACGGCCGGCCGAAGTGGCCGTGCGGTTAAAGGCGCTGCAGTCTGGAACCGCAAGACCGCTACGGTCGCAGGTTCGAATCCTGCCTCGGGCATGGATGTTTGTGATGTCCTTAGGTTAGTTAGGTTTAACTAGTTCTAAGTTCTAGGGGACTAATGACCTCAGCAGTTGAGTCCCATAGTGCTCAGAGCCATTTGAACCATTTTTTTTTCTAATTGTAAACAATAAGCTGAAAATGATATGAATGGGATTCTCAGCTAACGGGTGGTAAAGGCCCCATAAGAGCTGGAAAAGGGATTTATATGAGAATGTTAGTTGGGATGGGACAAGGAAATGATCTGGGGACAATGTGCTGTGGATGGCTAAATCATTAGAGATGGTTGACGAAAGGGGAGAAGAGGAGGTTTGTAATTGAAGTGTTCCCTGGAAGAACAACATTATGTCCATAAAGTTTTTCATTTTCCCGTTTCCAGCAAATATTGAGTCGGTATTAACAAGTCTTTCTGCTAACAAAATATTCTTACTCTCCAACAGGCGCAAAGCCTGCTGGAAACATTTGTGCTGCGCCAAGTCGATGTTCCACTTCCACGCCGTTTGAACCTGTGTTTCCTACACGGTGTCCCGGGATTTTCTGGTATTTTGTTTAATAGTGACGGGATATCTTTAACGTGAAATTTACTTTTGATAACATCACATAGGAAGCTAATAAAAACTACTCTAATCAGCCAAAACGTAATGACCACTGCCCACTTCGACGCTAGATGCCGCATGGTGGCGTTGCGGATACGTGACGCTGTAGCAAAAGCATATAAGCAGAGCGGAGACGGGCGGGGTATCACCCTAGCGAAGATAGGGGCTGCAAATGGGGAAATACGTTGAGATAAGCCACTTTAACAAAGAGGAGATTAACATTACGCTGGGCCTGTGAACGTGTATCTCGAAAACGGCGAAGCTGGTCAGATTTTCACGTGCTACTGTCGTGAGCATCTACCACTAGGAGCTAAATGATTTGACGTCCACGACTCTTCATCGTACGGTGTTGGACATGGAACTCCGCAGCAGACCACCCCTACGTGTTCACATGTTGACACAACGACATCGTCTATTACTGGAACTTCCTGGCAGATTAAAACTGTGTGCCGGACCAAGACTCGAACTCGGGATCTTTGCCTTTCGCGGGCAAGTGCTCTACCAGCTGAGCTACCCAAGCATGGCTCACACCCCGTACTCACAATTTTAATTCCGCCAGTACCTCGTCTCCTATCGATCGTCAATTACTGTTTCAGTGAGCACAGGACCATCGCGACTCGAACGTCGATTAATGCAAACGTGTCGGCTCTTCGGATGAGACACATCTTTGCTTCACTAGGTCGACGGTCGTCTCCACAAGCGTCGCCATCGAGGTAAATAGTGGCTCGAAACGTACCGCGAGCCACGGACGCAGGCTGGTGGTAGCAGTATTATGTTACGGGAGAGATTCTCCTGCGTTTGCGGGGGATTCTGTGGTAGTAATGGAAGACAAACTAATTACTCCGAATCACCCACATACCTTCAACACTGATATCTTCTCCAATGACTATGCCATGTCCAAACAGTATAATTATCCCTGTCTCGGAGGCAGAACCGAGCTACGGTGGGTTGAGGAACACTATAGTGACGTCTCGGTGCCCAAATTCGTTTCATGTAAATCCTATGAAATCGGTCTTAGTCGCTATCGGGCGCCATCACCGCATGTTCAAATCAGCAGACCGTTATTAACGCGAATTACATGATCTGGGCGTAGACATATAATACCAAATGCCTCCGAAAACATGCCAACAAACTATAGGATCCCTGCTGCGCAGAATCAGTGATGTATTTCGTTTCACAGACGGACAAACAAGGTATTAAACAAGTAGTAATTAATGTTTTGGCTCGTCCCTGTATATAAATGTGGGAAGTGATTGTGATACTACTACGGGCACAGACAGGAAATATCAGTACCATACTACTGTATGGGAAAGTAAAATTCAGAAAGCTAACTGGGAGAAAGAGGTTGTGAAGAAGAAGTTAAATTCTAGAAACGTTGTATTACGCCGACAACCCAGAGGAACGGTAGATCTATGGTATTTGAAGTCAGATTACTATGTTACGCTAAGGAATATTTTGTAAAAATAAACCCAAACTATCATGAAGGAATCCGTCAAAGATTTTGAGCTATAGGTGAAAAGAGCGCGCAGGATGCATTATAATTAAGTTTAACTGAAAATAGAAAGATATTATTAACATTTAAAGGAGCTAAGTCTGGTCAGAATCATAACCCTTCATACATTTATCATCTAAAATTCAGCAACTTAAACCCTAATCCAGAGAGTTTTAAACATTACCAAGACTCGTTTAAAAACAGTTTTATAGCCTTTGAATGCTGATGCTCCTGTAGAAGAAAATGATATTTGGAAATACAGCAACGGATCGAGTAAAATAGTAACGGAAATATGTGGAATGATCTGAATAATTTTACAACATTTAAATCAGGATTGTCAAAATACTTCCTCTGTGATTTGCGTTGGCTGTAAAGCAATGGTTAGATAGAAAAATGATCTCAGTGATATCGGATCATTCCACATATTTCCGTTATTATTTTTCCTTTCTAAAACAATTTTCTTCATGAAACTAAAACAGTACTCCATGTGAAGTACAAGATTTATCGTAAGGGTTATAAGGAGAATAGTATGTATTTATTTCGAAAACTGGGAACTGATATCTCTGCGTTTCAGGGAACGTGAGGTAATATTGAGTATCAACGAAAATGATCCTCATAAAAAGAGTATGTGTGTAACACGAAAGAAAAGTTAGACACTACAGAAACTAAAGGAAATGTGAAGTCGGACAAACTTGAAAATACAGGTACCTCAATACTCGAGTCTGATTACGCACAGAACTTGTCTCTGCCTGAACTGGGCATTAGTGCACTACTCTACAAGCGGCTACTATAGTTCAGTATCACAATACCAGTGAAGCAATTTTTTTTTGTTTTCTACAAGGTGCAGTAAACAAAGATTCAAATTCTGTTTGTTGCTTTTTACCTGAAATCAGAAGCAGTACACTCCAGAATCGAAGTAAAATTGAGGCCGTTATACTTTTATCGGATTCATGCAGAGTGGAAAGTAAAAATATGAGTATGTTAAGGTTTTGCACATGGCTTTCTGAATCAAGAAACGTAACCACGCAATTTGTTTTTCCAAGTAGGGGCACTCATACATTCAATGCAACCGTAACCTCGGCCTATACGGAAAAATTCTGTGAGGTAATGGGAAGACTGAGAATGTGCGCTAAGATATCTCAGAGCATCAGAACTGCAGAACGAATCAGCACCGCTTGAAGTGGTAGGTAGAGTGGGCTGGGCATCAACTTTATCATCAACGTGTATCAAGAAATGGAAAGAAAAGACATAGTTTGGAATATAAAAATGTACTATAGTGTATTAAAACAGAAACTCGTTTTAAGTCTCGTATTCTTAAGCAGGAAAATTCACTCCTTATTAAATAAAAATCCTTATTAAATAAAAAAGAAGATCTACATTGCCCAAGCTGGAGACTGAAATTGTGATGTTATAGACGTCATGTTCATGGATTACAGATATAAAGAAGAAAGTGGTTTTTGTAGTACTAAAATACATTTGAGAAGTAAACAAAGAAATTCCAAAGCCGGCTGGAGAAAACTTTGTATCTGTGAAACAAAATGTATGCTCAAAATGTGTAACAAAGAATTATTAATAAACAAGTTAAGACTAGTGAAGATCATTTGAAAGGAATTAATTTTAAGCTAATTATTCGTTTATTTAACTGGAAATTCCTTTTATTTCACACTGTTAATGATACGGCAATTAATAGATTTTTCAAGATAAATGTTAATCGTTTCTTTTTTAATTCTTACATGACGGATCTATTTTAGAAACATTCTGTTACTTTGAAAAGTTAATTTTTTTTTCAGTAAAAAATATAGTTTTTCTTACATAAGGAGACTATTTAAAAGTAAAATAAGGAAAATGTCATTTTATCTTTCGTGATATACAGTGGTGTGAGAAAAAAGCAACTTAAGATTCGTACTAAATTGTCACTTCAAATCAGTCAGTAAGTCTTATGTATTACACTATCACGTCATTAACTATGAAACCACAGCACATCTTTTCTATTTGACTGAAATTTTGACTGTGTACAAGAGTTCGAAATGAATAAAGAATGATTTAAATTGTTTAGTGCTCCACATCATTCAATTTCAGTATTTTTCAATTAAATTGTTGTTCCAGAGAACGCCTCAACTGTGAATCTAACTGAACTTAGGTTAAGGAAGGAAGATTAGAGTTTAACAACCTGTCAATAGTACGCTCATTAGAGACAGAGTTCAAATTCGGATTAGGAAAGGACGGGAAGGAATTTTCAAAGGAATGAACCAAGCATTTCTGTGGTACAATTTAGGGAAATTACGGAAAACTAAACGCTGCATGATCAGACGTGGATCTGAACCATCAGCGCCCAGACTGTCAGTCCAGTTTGCTAACCACTGTGCAATTAACTGTGGTTAATATACCAGTGGAAACTCCATAACCGTAACTATGCTGTCAGGTCTCATGTTAATACAACTAAATGCCCTACATTTTTGCTTTAATATTTCGTCGAGCATCATGCTTCTATACTCTGTTGATCCCGTAGGTGAAGTGCGTGAAAAAATTAAAAAAAAATTTCTCTAAGTACAAAAAGGTTATATGACGGGTGTGTTTTAGAAACATTCTGTAGCATTGAAAAGTGAATAATTTTGTTCAGCAAAAAATATAGTTTTTCTTACATCAGGAGTTTTAACAACTATTTAAAAGTAAAATAAGGAAAATATCATTTTATTTTTCGTGATACACAGTGGTGTGAGGGGAGAGCAACTCAAGTTTCGTACAAAAAGGTGTCAATAGGAGATTGATCACTGGTTCTAACTGTGCTGTTTGACAACTGCTAAGGAATAACTGCCGACTGCTAAGGAAAAAGCGCGAGTTGCTACAAAACAAGCAACGGTTGCTAAGAAATACCCAATCAATGGCAATAAGAGGAAATGTTGAGTTAGCACGTGTTAAGTGGATGATGCCTTTTCAAGAATGCTCTCTATACATTCGACAGTTTGTGCAATATGAAGTTCGACGAAGCTTATTGTCGAACCGATGAGTGTGACATTCCACATGAAATGGCAACATATCTGCAAAACATCATTCGAGTGCTTAAGATGGTGGATGAGCAGCTGGACGGATGAAAGCAAATCAAATTGTCACCGCCGTGGCCCACAGTAATGGGTGTTTCCAAAAGTGCAATCTCGCGATCAAAACTGGCTTCTAAAGGTGCAAATGCTATATGAAAGTATGACACCGGTCGACACATAGCCCTGGTGGCTAAAAGGAGCTGACATCCCACGCCTAGGAATGTCATTGCAAATCTTGCAAGCACTACTGTTCTACGCGCCTCTGCCAGAACTATTTCGCGCCCATTAAATGATACTGGTTTCATTTCTGGAAGCCCGTTAAATGCAACCCACTTCAACCATGCCATCGTCGAGAAAGGATTAGTTGAAGTTATTGAACATGTTGGTTGGGCTCGGCAGCAGTGGCCCAGAGTGATGTTCACTGATGAAACTCACCTCACGTGGCAAGTGGTTCTCACCTCCCGTCAGTAAGGGGTTGCACACCACACAGTGCTCATGAACGCCATCGGTATGGCCTAGACGTTATTGTGTGAACAGGCGTCATGCACAAAGACCGAACACCGCTGCATATCTTTGCACAAGGCTCATCTACATCTACATTTATACTCCGCAAGCCACCCAACGGTGTGTGGCGGAGGGCACTTTACGTGCCACTGTCATTACCTCACTTTCCTATTCCACTCGCGTATAGTTCGCGGGAAGAACGACAGTCTGAAAGCCTCCGTGCGCGCTCTAATCTCTCTAATTTTGCATTCGTGTTCTCCTCGGGAGGTATAAGTAGGGGGAAGCAATATATTCGATACCTCATCCAGAAACGCACCCTCTCGAAACCTGGACAGCAAGCTACACCACGATGCAGTGCGCCTCTCTTGCAGAGTCTGCCACTTGAGTTCGTTAAACATCTCCGTAATGCTATCACGGTTACCAAATAACCCTGTGACGAAACGCGCCGCTCTTCTTTGGATCTTCTCTATTTCCTCCGTCAACCCGATCTGGTACGGATCCCACACTGATGAGCAATACTCAAGTATAGGTCGAACGAGTGTTTTGTAAGCCACCTCCTTTGTTGATGGACTACATTTTCTAAGGACTCTCCCAATGAATCTCAACCTGGTACCCGCCTTACCGACAATTAATTTTATATGATCATTCCACTTCAAATCGTTCCGCACGCATACTCCCAGATATTTTACAGAAGTAACTGCTACCAGTGTTTGTTCCGCTATCACATAATCATACAATAAAGGATCCTTCTTTCTATGTATTCGCAATACATTGCATTTGTCTATGTTAAGGGTCAGTTGCCACTCCCTGCACCAAGTGCCTATCCGCTGCAGATCTTCCTGCATTTCGCTACAATTTTCTAATGCTGCAACTTCTCTGTATACTACAGCATCATCCGCGAAAAGCCGCATGGGACTTCCGACACTATCTACTAGGTCATTTATATATATTGTGAAAAGCAATGGTCCCATAACACTCCCCTGTGGCACGCCAGAGGTTACTTCAATGTCTGTAGACGTCCCTCCATTGATAACAACATGCTGTGTTCTGTTTGCTAAAAACTCTTCAATCCAGCCACACAGCTGGTCTGATATTCCGTAGGCTCTTACTTTGTTTATCAGGCGACAGTGCGGAACTGTATCGAACGCCTTCCGAAAGCCAAGAAAAATAGCATCTACCTGGGAGCCTGTATCTAATATTTTCTGGGTCTCATGAACAAATAAAGCGAGTTGGGTCTCACACGATCGCTGTTTCCGGAATCCATGTTGATTCCTACATAGTAGATTCTGGGTTTCCAAAAAAGACATGATACTCGAGCAAAAAACATGTTCTAAAATTCTACAACAGATCGACGTCAGAGATACAGGTCTATAGTTTTGCGCATCTGCTCGACGACCCTTCTTGAAGACTCAGACTACCTGTGCTCTTTTCCAATCATTTGGAACCTTCCGTTCCCCTAGAGACTTGCGGTACACGGCTGTTAGAAGGGGTACCGTTACAGCACAGTGTTATTGCAGAGATGTTATTCTGTAACGGGTGTGGTCTATTTCCAACTTCCTGTTTATGGACGGCAGTGACCGCCAACGCAGGACCGCTGAGATGTTGGACATACTGCAAAGTGAAGCTATTGAACGTATGGAATGGCCTGCAAACTGCCCGGACATTAACCTCACAGAGAATGCCTGAGATACTCTTGGCAGACGTGTTTTTCAATAAACACCGTCTCCTCGAACTGTGCAAGAGCTTAAAATCGTCTTGAGACTAGTGGCAAAATGCCCCCTAAGGCCTCATAAAAAGTTTCGTAGAAAAATGTGCATTAGTACCCAAGGAGGGCGTACTCCTAACTGGATTCCGATATCGAGCTTTATATTTCTAGTCTAACTTGTTTTTTTTTGCATCTGTTATTCCGGTTTCTCATGTGGTGAAACCTGCACCATTCTTCCTTATAAATGTACACCCCCAACTCTATTACGTATGTAACGTGTTTCATGTGGGCCATCGTTGCTTGTGATCGTTCCTCTCCAACTGTGTCCCTTTCCCTTAGCAAATGTGAAGAATCGCATTATGCAATTAAAGGCAAATTTATTTTCGTGCAAACGGTTTGTCCACATGTTTCAGATTTTAGGGAGCGAGTCATATAGTTTTATTACAGATCAACGCCCAGAAGTTTGAAACCGTACCAATATGTTATGGATGTAATTGTACATTTAAAAGAACATTTTTATTAACATATGGAAATCATAACAGAAAATAACTTTAACAAGAGTATAGCATTTACGGTTGAAAATAAGCACTGTTCACTATTCACCTCCATGGTTGAGGTGCGACTTTGGAATTGCTTAATAACAGCCCAGTCAATGAAGATAAAGAGATCGAATATGTGAAGTAATACGTGCTGTCGCAATTTTATGTACAGAGGTAGGAGAGCACGCCAGGAATAACATACTAAAATTCCTGGACGTTGGGGACAATGTGTGGAGGTGGGGCTCCCTTTGGATGCCACGTTGGTAAGTTGAAAACAGTTGCTTTAGCGAGAACGACTTCCAGTACAAGCTCAAAATACATTGGCTTTCTTACAAGAAAGGTCCCAGTCTTTTTTATCTAGGTCGATTTGTGTGCAGAGTGCGAGAAAACGTGGAAAATAAAACTACACATACCCAGCATGTGCTTTAGCTTTGTTGGTTATTATAGGGCAATTTGTGGACCACCATTAACACATATGAAACTGTTCATCTCAACCTCCTCTACGTCACTCTGGTACGTTGTAAACAGTTAAGGCTTACATCTGTTTCTTGTTTCGCATTCGTACATTTATTTATAATTCAGCTAATGGTGCAGTCTCTTAAATAATAACAAATTGAGTTTTATTGGCTGCTTCCATTTGTCTCTGTGCCCTGCTGTCTTTTGCCAGCTGACGCCTGTGATTTTCTCCAGTTCTTTATCCCAGACAACGGGACGTCTGTCTGGTGAATCCATCTTTCTCTGGTATTTCATTCTAATAATGCCCTTGTCCTCATTTGGTCATATTTTTCGTTTTATATGTCATGTCCATTTCGATTTTAGTCTCTTTACACGTTGCACAACCTGAAGAACGCCTGTTACTTCCCTCCCATCTTCATTTCTTTTCTGATCTTTCTTACTGACTACCTAGGGGTAGCCTTCCCATGTCTCTCGTAGCTGTTCGTTCTTTTCAAAGAGTCGTTTAAAATCTTATTTTCAGAGCCCTATGTCACAGTGGGAGGAACACACTGAGAAAACAACTTTTTTAAAGGGTCAATGTAACGGAAATTGTAAACATTTATGTAAAAAATCATTACAGCAATATTTATTAATGTACAATTCTAAACATTGGCATGTGTAAAGCAAAAGAGCTGTGCTTTAACGGAAAAATATTGTAAAATATGCAGCATTAATATTTTTCCAGAAATTAAAATCTTTAATTTTTTAATGTCTTTTTATAAAACACCATAATTCAAATTCTAATCACGCAATTAATCTCAAAATTTTATGGTAGTGTTCTGTAAAGTTTATAAGACCACTGAACTACAGTTATTAATTAGTGGTACAAATTTTATCATTAATAGATTTTTAATTTTGCACATCCAAAACTAACTTTTTTTCTATATACAGTCATCTAAAAATCAGAATGTAGTTGCAGAATGTAGTTCTTTTTATCTCCAGGGAGACAGCAACACGTTGCAAACAGCTACTGATAATTTCATTGGATTAACGTATATACTTTTTGAGAAGGTTTCTAATAACGTAAGAAATGTAAAAGTAAATGAGATTCAAAGATTTTCTTCTCATACTTCTACATGTAATAAGCTTACCTGAATTTTAAAATCCTCCATACTGATATTTCTCCTTCTGCAGGTTTCTCTTATCTCCATCTCGAATCTGCCTGACCTGTATTTGCAGTTGACACACAGATCTGTTAGCGTTCTTGACCCTTTGCTCGACGATGTGTAAATGCTTTTCTGGTAAACAGACCAGGACCTATAACAATTCTCTTCAGCACTTCAATTCTGCCGTTGTTTCTGTTATTGTAACATAAAACTGCATCATAGACGCCTATTTTGAGTACTTCAAGTCCACAGAATGTCCTTTTTGAGTATATAATCCAAATTAAATTATTAAGGCTTTCATTTGCATTTGATGTCTTTCGGTGAAAACACTTCCTCATTAAATTCCGGCCGACGTGGTCGAGCGGTTATAGGCCCTTCAGTATGGAACCGCGCGACCGCGGCGGTCGCAGGTTCGAATCCTGCCTCGGGCATGGATGTGTGTGATGCCCTTAGGTTAGTTATTTTTAAGTAGTTCTAAGTTCTAGGGGACTGATGTCTTCAGATGTTAAGTCCCATAGTCCTCAGAGCCATTTGAACCATTTTGAACCTCATTAAATCAGGGTTTGGAAGAAACCTGAATGTTTGCTTGACTGCATTCATAACAGGTTCTGGTACTGAGTGTTTATGTGAATACGTCTCATTTCTGTTGTTGTACTTAACACCAATCGTCTTTCGGACACAGATTGTGGATTGGTGTTTGGTCAGTGGAGAGTTTGTGGGAAAAAATTGCCCATGCAGCATGCCTCATTGCCTCTAAATTGTGTGTTTTTCCTGATGGCTTTCCTATAAAATATCTGAAGAGAATCAATTTCCTTCATAGTAACCCTTTTTTTTCCTCCTGTGGTTTTCCATTCTAAAGTACTTCACATTTCTTCTCTTTCAGCAAGCGACGAAGCCTACCACATAGCCTCTTTTGGATGTGGCCAACAAATTCCAATTTTCCTATTGTTGTATTCTACAAATTTTTATCTGTTACAGCACAGAACAAAGAGGAGTCCCCATCACCAAGGTAATAGTATATCTCACACCATACTGCTGCTCAGATCTGGAGAACATCCTAAAACTGCAATAGCCTCCATCCCCCACTTGAACCACTACAATTTTTGGAGCATGCTAAAGCATGCTTTTATTGCCAGAGATTCTGTTTTCGTTGTTGGACATTTTCCTTATTGCACAGTGGTGGCAGTATTTAGACATAATTTCTTCATCTAAAACTTCTCCTGAGTCAATATCCATAACACATGCAACTCCATACAGAGATGTGTGACCACTTTTCATCCAGGTCCCATCTACAGACACATACAGGTCAGTGACATTTGTAGTAGATTCAGGATCGCAAACAGCATCAGTAATTTTTTATCTACACTCCTGGAAATTGAAATAAGAACACCGTGAATTCATTGTCCCAGGAAGGGGAAACTTTATTGACACATTCCTGGGGTCAGATACATCACATGATCACACTGACAGAACCACAGGCACATAGACAGAGGCAACAGAGCATGCACGATGTCGGCACTAGTACAGTGTATATCCACCTTTCGCAGCAATGCAGGCTGCTATTTTCCCATGGAGACGATCGTAGAGATGCTGGATGTAGTCCTGTGGAACGGCTTGCCATGCCATTTCCACCTGGCGCCTCAGTTTGACCAGCGTTCGTGCTGGACGTGCAGACCGCGTGAGACGACGCTTCATCCAGTCCCAAACATGCTCAATGGGGGACAGATCCGGAGATCTTGCTGGCCAGGGTAGTTGACTTACACCTTCTAGAGCACGTTGGGTGGCACGGGATACATGCGGACGTGCATTGTCCTGGTGGAACAGCAAGTTCCCTTGCCGGTCTAGGAATGGTAGAACGATGGGTTCGATGACGGTTTGGATGTACCGTGCACTATTCAGTGTCCCCTCGACGATCACCAGTGGTGTACGGCCAGTGTAGGAGATCGCTCCCCACACCATGATGCCGGGTGTTGGCCCTGTGTGCCTCGGTCGTATGCTGTCCTGATTGTGGCGCTCACTTGCACGGCGCCAAACACGCATACGACCATCATTGGCACCAAGGCAGAAGCGACTCTCATCGCTGAAGACGACACGTCTCCATTCGTCCCTCCATTCACGCCTGTCGCGACACCACTGGAGGCGCGCTGCACGATGTTGGGGCGTGAGCGGAAGACGGCCTAACGGTGTGCGGGACCGTAGTCCAGCTTCATGGAGACGGTTGCGAATGGTCCTCGCCGATACCCCAGGAGCAACAGTGTCCCTAATTTGCTGGGAAGTGGCGGTGCGGTCCCCTACGGCACTGCGTAGGATCCTACGGTCTTGGCGTGCATCCGTGCGTCGCTGCGGTCCGGTCCCAGGTCGACGGGCACGTGCACCTTCCGCCGACCACTGGCGACAACATCGATGTGCTGTGGAGACCTCACGCCCCACGTGTTGAGCAATTCGGCGGTACGTCCACCCGGCCTCCCGCATGCCCACTATACGCCCTCGCTCAAAGTCCGTCAACTGCACATACGGTTCACGTCCACGCTGTCGCGGCATGCTACCAGTGTTAAAGACTGCGATGGAGCTCCGTATGGCACGGCAAACTGGCTGACACTGACGGCGGCGGTGCACAAATGCTGCGCAGCTAGCGCCATTCGACGGCCAACACCGCGGTTCCTGGTGTGTCCGCTGTGCCGTGCGTGTGATCATTGCTTGTACAGCCCTCTCGCAGTGCCCGGAGCAAGTATGGTGGGTCTGGCACACCGGTGTCAATGTGTTCTTTTTTCCATTTCCAGGAGTGTATATTTTAAAACCTCACACAAGGTGTAGGCATGTTCAGAAAATCAAACAGTAACTTACCTCCTTCCTTGCCCTGTCCAAGGCATGTAAGAGCATATGCTAACCTAAAATTACTTTCATAGGTATAAGTGTCAGTTTTTTTGGAGGAGGAAAATGAAAATTCATAGCCACACGAATCGCAAATTAATTTAAAATCACTCTTCTTTCTTCAACAACAATCACGCATTCCGTATTTTTACAGTTAACACATGAACACGAAAAGTTTATAGGTTGGCAGAGAAGCTCAATATCAATAAGCCTGAGTCCAGCGGAATCTCTATCAACGTCATTCACGCACCTGTACAATTCTCCTGTCCCAAGTTTCGATGCTTAATGCTGAGAGGATACGTTCTTCATTTCGAGATGCTTCCTCGTTTTTGTTGGTAAACCGATTTCCATGAAACCTCCGTTATCTAAACACAATTTTTCCACCCCCCATTATGCATAAATCTTGACTTCCACTTAAAGATTTGCGAATTCAGTGTGTGTTAGTATTGTCAAAACATAAATAAACGACATACGAGAAAGCTCTATTGCAAAGATGTTGATGTCAGACAGAGTCATAGATGTCAGCAAAAGATATCGAAAGAAAATCTCCTTCACACTGACAAAAATTCCGCTGAAGCAAGCAATTTCCCAAATGTCGGAAACAAATGTCGGAAAACGTGGAAGTGGCCACCAGTGAAGAGGTAATCATTTTAACAATTTAAAGGCATTTCTAAAGCTGCTATCATCATAAAACACACAACACATAGATTAAACTGTGTAGATCAGGAAGATAATATTTTTTTAAAATCCCTTTTTTGGACCAAAATCCATTACATCCCACGTTAACGTTTGTTCAATTACGTTTCTCACATAGGCTCTCCAGCCTAGTTTGATCCAACGATTATATCTGACTTTTATATCTTTGGATCTCATTTAACTGCTCCGAATACTCATATTCGTTGACGTCTTCTAGACAGCTTCTATCCAAAATTAGTTGTCCTCAATTTATCCAATTTTTGTGCGTTACATTTGTTTTCGACGGATTTAACGTAAGGCCCACTTTTTCGCCTCTATCTGACATGTACTTTACAGATTATTGCAATTCTATTATTGTTTACTAGGACTACTATATTTACTGCAAATCTCTAGTCAGCCTTTTCTCATTTATTCTCCTTTATTTTCAAATAATTTTCGATATATCCATGTCAAGGACTGCTGTAAATAAT
Organism: Schistocerca serialis cubense; assembly: GCF_023864345.2. NCBI lineage: Eukaryota > Metazoa > Arthropoda > Insecta > Orthoptera > Acrididae > Schistocerca > Schistocerca serialis. The sequence continues at coordinate 735,890,762 of NC_064642.1, forward strand.
TCCATTTATGCAGGGTCACCCCGCTTTACTCCTCTTCCAATGGAAAATTCCATCTTGTGTTTCCCTACGCTGGCAGAATTCATTGAGATATCATAAATGTTACCTATTTATATCATTTACCGCCTTTCTGCACCACATTTGGTTTGTGCCTGTGCAACTGCAGTGTGGCTAACAGAATCAAAAACCTTCCCAAAATCTATCAAATCTACGTGTAGTGCCATTTCATATTCATTAATTCGACTAATTCACGCAAGGCGTGTACATCGTCAATTTCTCTATATCACTGCGGAATCCAGCTTGTTCCGTGGGATGTGCGATTTCCGCATTACAATTGATGGGATTTATCAAGACTTACTAAAACTTTTTAGGTAGTAGGTAGTAAACCGATGGGATGGTAATTCTTCAAATTACAAATACTTCCTTTCTGTATAGAAGGTTTTTCGTTCTTTGTTCCAGGAGGCGGGGACACCGCCTTTTTCTGTACAAGCAGTAATGATTTTAGCCAGATATTCGTTGTCTGTAACTTCTTTACAGTTCTTTTTATTCTCTGGTGCCACTTTTGTGGGTTTCTTGTAGTCATTCTATATCTGCTTTTATTTTCTTGCTTACATATTTACATAGTTCTGAGTATTGTATATTGTCAACTGTTGATTTAGTTTCCATCTATTGTCTCTAACTTTCCATGTTATCCAGAACTTTCATTGATCGCCCTATGGCTTTTGCAGTTTTCTTTGTCTTTTCCTCTAGTTTACCTTCTGTTGACTGTTCCTATCTTATCCGAAGAGTCATACGGAATTTTCGTTCTTTTTCATTTAATTTATTCACAATCATAGTTTCTTTCTTCACTGATATGAGTTTTCTTCATTCTTGTTGGAAGTTTATGTCTAGTTTCGCTCTTACCAATCTATGGTCACTTCCAGTATGTAATAGGTACAAAACTGAAACATTTTGAATACTTGTTTTGCTCTGAAATAACAAAATCTTTTCCATTCAGAGTCTTGTCACTTGGAATGCTCCATTTCTTTTAGAATAGTTTTTAAAAAATATGTTTGTGATGAAAAAATTACTCCTCTCTTCAGCTAACTGAACGAGGGACAAGCATTTCGCCTCTTTTATTTCTATCAAAATTAATTTAATTAATTAATTTTACATATGTATATATAAAATCATTTGTCCCTACAGAAAATTGAAAAAGTAGAGTAATAATACATTCACGAGAGCGATATTGGCATAAGCATGGAGTAAATTAATTACAGGACTTACCTTCCAACCCTCGCCCACTTAAGAAAGAGTACAAGAGTGCATACATGTGGAATCTTAAGACATATGGACCCCATTTTTCGCATTATTCTACTATACAGTGCAGTCCGAAAACCATAATTAATTGTATTTCATTCCTCTCAGTTATCTTATTTCCAAGTCACATAGATAGTTCTCCGTGGAAGCTATGGCGTATGACTTACGAACAGTATCGGATTGTAAGAAGTAGTATACCGTTATTGACTGGCAATCGAAGCATGGAATGCCCCTAAAATTAGGTCTGCCTTATTTATGTTTAAACTTAGCTTTGTTGGAGCGATAATCCTCAAGTTAACATAACATTGTCGTGGTAAAAATGAGAAATAGTATTAGGTGTATTCCGAAAGGTCCTAAATTTATTTTTAACAGGGAGGCAGTCGAAATTGTTTACGAGCGGAATTGGAACATTACAAGTATTTTAAAATAAAATGAACTGTTCCGTAAAATATCTCAACTGCTCATACATCAGATTGAAATAGTAATACATTTACTGGAACGGAACTGGTACAAGCACTGCACACGAATTGTTATCGTGGGAGGGATCCGGTCTTTCAATCGAAAATATCGCTCAAATTCAGAAACATTCCATCGTCATGTATAAGTTCATTTCGTACTAAATTTCATTGCCGATTTCAGAGCAGTCCAATACGCTTCGGGGAAACAAAAACAGACACGCACCACGATGGGCGTATGAAATCAGATTTTTCTGCAAGTGGAGCGACGCTGTAGTTCGCCTGTCTGACTGTTGACTCCAGAGAATCGCGTTTCTGGAAGACGTGGCCGCATCCTCCAGGGCCACGTGCATCTCTACTGGCGGCTGAAAAAGTACGAGACGAGAGCGGCAATTTCCCGCCAATGTAAATGCAAATACCGGGACCTGCATATCAAAGGCTCTGTTTACAGCCAGTTTTCGATAATGTGTGGGTGCGTTGTGCGACGGCGTAGGGCGCAAAACATCGCACGGTTTGTGCCACAGAGGCTGTGCTACACGCTTTCGCACATTGGGCGTCCCAGCCAAACAAGACCTGAAATTCACAGTGATGTACTCATTCAGTGAAGCTTTGTTGGCGTCATTAAGTACGCCCCAGCAAATTCGATGTTGCTGCGGTCTTCATTCTGATGACTTGTTTGATGGTTATCTTCACGTTAGTCTGTCCTGTGCATGACCCGCCACCTCTGTATAACTACTCAACCTACGTCTATTTGAACTTCGTTATCGTACTCATGCCTTGGTGTCTCTCTGCAGTTTTTACATCTCACTCAGCCCTCTATTATCAAATGAACAATTACTTGCTGCCTCACAGTGTGTCCTATAAACTGATTCCTTCCATTAGTCGACTTATGTGTTCAATTTCCTTTCTCCCGAGTTCACTTCAGTATCTCCATGATACATCTCCGATATACCAGTCTAATCGTGTGTATTCTCTTGTAAAAGCACATTTCAAAAGCTTCCATTCTCACCTTGTCTCAGCTGCTCATAGTCCACATTTCAGGTCCGTACAAGGCTACATTGTAGATAAAAACATTAACGAAAGTGTTCCTAGCACTTAAATGTACAACCAATGTCAACAAATTGCTCTTTTTGAGAAATGTTTCTCTTGCTATTTCCAGTCTCCATTTGAAATCCTCTCCACCTTAAGCACCGTCAGTTATTTTTCTAAGGAGTAGTAAAACTCACCTACTACTTTTTATCGTGATTTCGTAATGTATTAGTTTGGTGCAACAATTGTCATTTTTCATTTGTAGTTCACTGTTGACATTTGAGTTTCAATGTTATATTGTCATTTTGTCGTTTGCAGATAGTGAGTGGAGCTGTGGAGATTAGAAAATGGGAGCGCCAAGTGGAGAAATCGGAACATTTCCTAATTTTTTTTTTCTGTCTGACTTCAGCAGAGGAGCGACACCGGCAAAGGCAGCCAGAATCATATGCGTAATGTATGAGGACACAGCACGGTAAGAAACTATATTTCTCGCTTTAAGGAGGATTGTTTTGACATTAGTGACCCTTCACGTTCAGGAAGACCCCCGGAGTTTGAGAGGCAATCTTCACTCAATCCAAATTAATAATATAAGTGTTGACCAGATGTGGCTTCGATTCAAAGAAATAGTATCGGCAGGAATTGAGAGGTTTATGCCAAATAAACTAACAAACGACGGAGCTGATCCTCCTTCGTACACAAAACGGGTTAGAACACTGTTGCGGAAACAGCGAAACAGGCATGGCAATTTCAAACAGGCGCAAAATCCCCAAAATTGGCAATCCTTTACAGAAGCTCGAAACTTAGCGTGGAGCTCAATACGAGACGCCTATAGCAGTTTCCACAACGAAACTTTGTCTCGAAACCTGGCATAAAATCCAGAAGTATGATAGCGGCAAGAAATATTCAATGCCTTCTTTGCGCGATAACAATGGAGATACTATCGAAGACAGTGCTGCCAAAGTAGATTTACTGAACACAGCCTTCATAAATGCCTTCAGAAAAGAAGACGAAGTAAATATTCCAGAATTAGAATCGAGAACAGCTGCCAACATGACAAACGTAGAAGTAAATATTCTCAGAGTACTGAAGCAACTCAAATCACTTAATAAAAGTAAGTCTTCTGTTCCAGACTGTGTACCAATTGGGTTCCTTTCGGAGTATGCTGATGCATTAGCTCCATACATAACAATCATATACAACCGTTCGCTTGACGAAATATCCGTACGCAAAGACTGGAACGTTGCACAAGTCACACCAATATTCAAGAAAGGTAGTAGGAGTAATCCACTAAATTACAGGCCCATATCGTTAACGACGACATGCATCACAATTTTAGAACGTACGTATATTGTGTTCGAACATTATGAATTACCTCGAAGGAAACGGTCTATTGACACACAGCCAACACGGGTTTAGAAAACATCGTTCCTATGAAACACAACTAGCTCTTTATTCACATGATGTGCTGAGTGCTATTGACAAGGGATTTCAGATCGATTCCGTATTCCTGGATTTAAGGAAGGCTTCTGACACTGTACCACACAAACGGATCGTAGTAAATTTGCGTGCTTCTGGAATATCGTCTCAATGATGTGACTGGTTTCCTGTCAGAGAGGTTAGTAATAGACGTAATGTCATCGAGTAAAACAGAAGTGATTTCAGGCGTTCCCCAAGGTAGTGTTATAGGCCCTTTGCTGTTCCTTATCTATATAAACGATTTGGGAAACAATCTGAGCAGCAGTCTTCAGTTGTTTGCAGGTGACGCTGTCGTTTATCGACTAATAAAGTCATCGGAAGATCAAAACAAACTGAAAAACGATTTAGAAAAAAAAATGTCTGAATGGTGCGAAAAGTGACAGTTGACCCTAAATAACGGGATGTGTGAGGTCATCAACATGAGTGTTAAAGGGAACTGGCAAACTTCAGTTACATGATAAATCATTCTAATTTAAAAGCTGTAAATTCAACAAAATACCTAGGTATCACAATTACGAACAATCTAAATTGGAAAGAACACATAGAAAATGTTGTGGGGAACGCTAACCAAAGGCTGCGTTATATTGACAGGACACTTAGAAAATGTAACAGACCTACTAAGGAGACTGTCTACACTACACTTATTGGTCCTCTTTTAGAATAATACTGCGCGGTGTGGGATTCGTAGCAGGTATGACTGACGGAGTACAACGAAAAAGTTCAAAGAAAGGCAGCACGTTTTGTATTATCGCGAAATATGGGAGAGAGTGTCACAGAAATGATACGGGTTCTGGGCTGGAAATCATTAAAAGACAGGCTTTTTTCGTTGTGACGGAATCTTCTCACGAAATTCCAATCACCAACTTTTCCTCCAAATGCGAAAATATTTTTTGACACCGACCTACATAGGGTGGAACGATACAGGTGTTCATTCTTTCCGCGCGCTATACGGGATTGGAATAATAGAGTATTGTGATGGTGATTCGATGGACCCTCTGCCATGCACTTAAATGTGATTTGCAGAGTATCCATGTAGATGTAGATGCAGATGAAGAACGTACAGACGCATTAATCGACAGTGATAGACGTCAGTGTTCTCGCGAACCAGCAGATATGATGAACTGTCATCATTCCACCATCGTGCTACATTTGCGTGCAGTGGGAAAAGTTAAAAATAGTTGAGTGTATGGGTAGTGCAAACTCAACGGATGACCTTATGTGCATCCCTACTAGTTCAGCGTCAACTTGCTCTTGAACAACACCGACCATTCTTATCCTGCGGCGTTACCAGTGACGGGAAGTGGTTTCTTTACGCTAACATAAGGAAAAGAAAGGAATGTTTGAGCCAAAACAAACCAGCAACTCCATGTACACGGACCTGCCCGCATCCGCGAAAGGTAGTGTTACGCATCTGGTGGAACAGTGACGGTGTGGTGTGCTACAGATCGCTTCTATCACTGCTGACATTTATAATCAACAACTGAGACGTCTTGCAGACGCAATCGAAGAATAACGACGAGGAAGATTGCCTGACGTGATGCTACTTCACGATAACTCCGCCCTCATCCTGCTACACTGACAAAAAACACCATACAGGAGTTGGATTGGGAAGTCATTTCCCACCCACCCTACTTGATCGTGCGTCCTGAGATTTTCACCTTTTTTGCTCTCCATCGAACCTTCAAAGAATCCTCCTTTTCGGATGAAGATGTACTGCATACATGGGCCAACCAGTTCTTCGTCTCAAAGCGACGTGGTTTCTACAGTCGCAGAATCGAAAAGATACCCGAGCGTGGGCAGACTGTTGTAAAAAGTGAAGGAGGTGGGGGAGGGGGGGGGGAGGTGATTAGTGTTTAACGTCTTGTCGACAACGAGGTCATTAGAGACGGAGCGCAAGCTCGGATTAGGGAAGGATGGGGAAGGAAATCGGCCGTGCCCTTTGAAAGGAACCATCCCGGCATTTGCCTGAAGCGATTTAGGGAAATCACGGAAAACCTAAATCAGGATAGCCGGAGACGAGATTGAACCGTCGTCCTCCCGAATGCGAGTCCAGTGTGCTAACCACTGCGCCACCTCGCTCGGTGTAAAAAGTGAAGGAGAATATGTTATTGATGACTGAAGTGTCTTTTATGTGTATCTGTTGTGTTTATTAAACTTCAGAATAACACTACGAACATATGAACCAACCCAATAATTCTCTCAGCATAGGTTGAGCTAATCAGATCACAGTCAGTAACCCTTGTAACTTCTGGGAAATAACAGACAACCAAATGCAGAATTAAAGGTTTTTTATCTCTTTGTCACGGTTTCGACAAATATAAATTTGTGCTCTTCGAAAGAAAAATGGACTCGTAAAATTACATGTCTACATAAACGGATGTTTAAGTAATGTGCATTTCATCCACATTGTACTACCCAAGATCCTTACTGCTTCAACATCCGTTTATAACATATGTGTTTCTACCAGTGCACTTTCCTTCTGAAGATGAAAAATTTTTATTTGTCGAAAACAGAGTAAAGTGTTAATTAAGATTTAATGCTGGAACAAGTTGGCTGTTATTTTCCAAAGCTATAAAGTTTCTAGGTGCATCGTTGGGAAATGCAGCCACGATTAAAATAAAGTGAAATTTATAATACTTCTTTCTTAACTTTCATTGATGTTCACCTTATAATCTCTTCGTGAGATAGTATACATTCTGTTCAGGAACGCTTCTAGGCCCCTTGCTCTCTCTGACAGAACTACACTGTCATGGGCAAACCCAAAAATTTTAATTTCCTTTCCATGAATTTCAGTTCTTTTTCTGTTTGTTTAATACACTAACATAAGAACAATGTTGGACTACAGATCTCTTTGACTCCTTTCTCAATAACAGCTTCCCTTTCATGTCCTTCGGCTCTCATAGCTGCAGTTTGGCTTCATTCCAATTTTGTAGATAAAATATTGGTGCCTATGTTTTATACCTATTACTTTTTTCACTTTCAAAGAGTTCGTTCTTGTCAACGGTGACCAAAGCTCTCTCTAGATTCACAACTGTGATAAGCATAGGTTTGTCTTTCATCGCCCTGCAAGTTGTATGGTAAGTATCGCCTTGTATGCTCCTGTATTTTGCGATAACTCAAAGTGTTCTTCCTCGAAGTCGAATTCTGTGTACCTCTTCCCATTCTTCTGTAACTAATTCGTGTCTGTACTTTGTAACCACGCATTATTAATCTGATATTTCGCTAATGTTCGTTCCTGTTAGTACTTGCCTTGTTTGGAAGTTGAATTATAACGTTATTCTTTAAGTCTGAGGTTATTCTCACTCTTGTATAAGGTAGGTAGTTGTAAAAGTACGCTTGGGGCAAGAGGACACACGAAGTTTTCAAGTCCGTAAAGCAGAAGTGCACCATTCTTCCCCAGCCATCGCGTACGTCAGAATGACCTAAGTTCCGTTCTTGAACGTCTTGGCAGTCTGATGATTATATCTGGAGAAAATTTCGTAAGTCACTATTGTTCCTTTTCGATGTCAAATTGGAATAGTTTTGATTGTGTGTTAAGTAACTCTAAACGTGTTGAAAATTAGATAAACTCGCTGCCAGAGCGTACTTCTACTTAATGAATAAGTTATTCGAGAACTTTTATCCCATAAACTGCACTTTCACTTGTGTAATCCCTTCTAGCGTCCAATAGCATTTTCAACTGTTGTTTATTTACCTCAGACGCCCCGTTAATTTTTCTTTTATGGAGTTTTTATTCTCTTGGGTAGTATTTTCTTCCAAAACATCTCTACCTCTCAAAAACAGCTTAATCTTATATCTTCCATAGTGACATTTTTACTCTAGAAACTGACAAGAAATTAACTCGACAAACATTCAAAGAGCTGCTCTACGATCAAGCTCTTCACTTTCTTAACAGTGGGAGCTCAATAGGACACGCATACAAAGATACTGGGTTTCCAGGAACTGTCTTAATAAATCATTTTAAAATCGGCAAAGTTTGTGAGCACCTCGGCCGATTCACAAAATCGTTTTCATTGGAGGATGAACAAACAAGAGTGTAGCATTACGTATTCTTCGAAAGACTTTTCTCTGCCTTACTCTCACGTCATTATGTAATTTAATTTTTGAATTCACTGAAAAATAAAGAGTTCCTAATTTATTTTTCCATGTGCAGGCTTTGTAGTCCTTTTATTTCCTTTAGTTGATGTAAAAAGTAATGACTGCGCCCTTTCGTCTCAGGTCCGTGAACTCGTAGCCCATACTATCGGGTAAGACTATGTGGAATTTCTATTACGAAAGAAACGTTTATTACCCCTCTGATAATAACTGGATGACAACGAAACTTTTACACAATGCTACCAAGATGTGGGTGTCTAATACGTAACTGATATAATACTGCTGCGAGATTTTTAAGTTACTTAGTGAAGCAAAAACTGAAAACCTTTAGTCACAGCTGCTCTATTGGATAACCGACGGAATGGTTTTGTAACGGTATCTCCTCCTTAGGTCCTTAATAATAATTAGGGAACGTCGCCTACTCCAAGTGCCTTGAACTGAGTTACACCTTACAGTCCTCTGTCAAATTTTTCTCGTTGTATCATTTCAGCCTCCTGCATTTACTTTGTCTTCCCCTTCTATTTATTCATTTTCATTGTATGGGCGTTGTACATATTCCTTCCACCCCTCGGTCTTCCGTTCTTTGTTTGGTCATGGTTTGCCACCTGAGATTCTAATGCTGATATATTTTCTCCAGGGGTCACTTTCTGCATACTTATACAAGGCGTTGCAAGCTCATAGTATGTACATTCATGCATATAGTCTCTATATGCAGGCAATAAAAAACCTTCCCTACAACATGCGTCCGAAAATGCTAGGTTTCCGCCTTATGGCGTTATGATATTCACCAGAATGTGAATCGCCATCAGAGGAGATATTAAGGAAACAGTTAATTCCAAGGTGAAAGGTACAATGAGTGCTGAGTTCGACACTCGACATGTGCTCAGAACAGGAACTGAAGGGCTCACAGCAACATTGTGCTGGCTCGTCCTTGGTTCAGGAGAGGTACCCACGACGAAAATTTCCAGATCGACAGACAGTTGAATGTCTCCAGCGCTAACTTTGGTTCCATGAGAAGTGTTCATCTATTGGAATTGCAATTGGTGATTGCAATCAAGATCCACAGCTTCGGATGTCGAGGTGGAGTTTCTGCTGTGTCTGTACACAACATTTTCTGTCAGTAGACGAAGATTACGGTTGCAAGTAAACGTTCCTCGTACCACAGTTGTGAGACCAGCAGTTGTTTCCTTATCATTTGTAACGTGTACAGGACCTTTCATCAGCAGTTTAATCTGCACGAGTCACGTTTTGTGAATGATTCTTGCAGCGGTACGGTACAAATTCGAACTTTCCTGCCTTCACAGATGGAACACAGTTCCCACAAGATGACAATACGAACTTCATAATCAGCTTGTATGGCCGTGGTGAGCTAGACATCAGGCGCCGACGGCATCACAAACAACTTCCTTGTCGTGCGGTTTGCAGCAAGCTCAGCCCTTACAATGCAAACGAGGTGAGGCAACCCAAGAACTCCATGACCAGTCCAGTAGCGGTTGTCAGTAGCACACCACTCAGGTCACCGTGAGCTCCGGATAGAAGTTTCATCTCAGCTAGCTACCGAAATATCTCTACCAAGACATGACAAGGACTGAACCATCGACTTCCGGGCGGCATACCGCCTCCACAGCTGGGACTCTAAGTGATCAGCGACGTCTCGAACTTGGTGTAAATGTGCTGTTGTTCTTATAGCTGGAAAGATAATGTCAGACTGTAAGTGTCTGTGGTTGTTGGACCAAGATAATTCATTACTGTTGGCTTTCAATACTTTCTTAGTCGAGTACTCCATAAGAGTTTTTAAGTGGTTGTTATTCTTCACTGAGACTTGGATCTGAACTTTGGTTTTCAACACAAAATGAGAAATTCTTTCCCGTTTTAACCTAAAGTTACCAGGACTTCAACGTTCTGCTCATTTACGTGCACGTGACTACAGAATTTAATTCGCCTTTTTAAGGTAAAACGCTTAAGTGCAAGATAATGTTAAGCTTGTCTACCTGTTAAATATTCCTGAACTTAGTTATTTACTTTGAGATTCGGGAAGTCTAAGTGAAACCGTTATTTACGAAGTATCATTTATTTTATTTCGCTTACTGAAGGACTAGCATCTAGTTTGCTTCAATTATTGAAGAACCATCTTTGCTCTTGTTTCTTCGTGGAGAATATTTTTGTGGAAACTGTGTTCGATAAATGTTTGCTTGTTCCCTATACCTGGGCGATCTACTTGTTCCCGCCAGCGACGGCATACCACGTATTGGCATATGAATGCCCCCATGCCAATGTGGCCGAGCGGTTCTAGCCGCTTCAGTGTGGAACCGCACTACGGCTACGGTCGCAGGTTCGGATCCTGCCTCAGTCATGGATGTGTGTGATGTCCTTAAGTTAGTTAGGTTTAACTAGTTCAACGTTCTAGGGGACTGATAACCTGATGACCTCAGATGTTAAGTCCCATAGTGCTCAGAGCCATTTGAACCAATTCCTCCCCTCCCTCCCCCCCTCCCACCCATTATCATACATCAGTCGGCCAGAGTGGCCGAGCGGTTCTAGGCGCTACAGTCTGGAACCGCGCGATCGCTACGGTCGTAGGTTCGAATCCTGCCTCAGGCATGGATGTGTGTGCTGTCCTTAGGTTTGTTAGGTTTAAGTAGTTCAAAGTTCTAGGGGACTGATGACCTCACCAGTTAAGTCCCACAGTGCTCAGAGCCATTTGAACCATTTGAACCATTATCATACATGAACAAGCTCACGCTTTGCCTGATGGCACTCCTGCTCTCTTTAGTCATACAGCTCGCCGCTGCTTGGATCAAATGTTTCCTTATCGACAGGCAGGTTGAGGTGGCCCAGTTTCCTTGCCTCCGCGCTCACCCGATTTAGTCTAATCGATTACTGGTCCTGAGGGCATTGAGTATCATTGGTCTACAGCGCCAGACATGGAATCCCTTCAGAGTTGATTTGAGGCATATTGTGAGGAAATATACAATATTCCTGGAATTTCGGGTCGTATTCTTAGGATCATGAGGCAATGCTGTCAGCGCTTTACTAAGGGATGAGGCAGAGGTTTGGAACATCTTCTCTAAGAGCCCTTCTATACTGCCAGTTGTCCTGTTGCGTTCAGAGCGACCTGTGTCTAAGTGATTCATTCATTTAACATCCCCTCTAACTAGCGACGCGAGAAAACAATAACTATCAGAAGCAGATTCAAGATTTCTCCTATCCTCTCGTTGGAATATGGAAGAATTTTCTTGCCTAGATAGGGTATGAGCTATCTTTATTACTTTGTTATTCGATATGAAGCTTATAAATTCTTTAAATGATGGCCATTGGCCTCAGCCCTGAGACAGGTTCCAGCCGTAGCGAGTTTCTTGAGAAGAGGCAAATCAGTCATCGATGACCCGTCTCCGCCAAACCAGGCACTCTGTAAGCATTGCTGTGTTCTGCGCTTGGCAGGACATTCTCCGTGAGAATAGTCACTAGCTGCGCGTCGTTCTTCTTACGGCATAAAGTCAAGCGCCAGCACGCCAGCCGGAAACGATGGAGAACAGATGGCTGTGAGACAAAGTCAGTCAATCTCACGCTGACCGTTCCCTCTCAAGGACGACAACACCACAAGAGCGGCCCCTATGTAAAAAGGACATAAGCGCCGCGACCGACTGGTTGAAAAATGGCTCTGAGCACTATGGGACATAACATCTGTGGTCATCAATGCCCTAGAACTCAGACCTACTTAAACCTAACTAACCTAAGGACATCACACACATCCACGCCCGCGACAGGATTCGAACCTGCGACCGTAGCGGTCACACGGTCCCAGACTGAAGCGCCTAGAACCGCACGGCCACACCGGCCGGCGACCAACTGGTGACGGCCCAGTTGAATAGCAGCTTCAAGATGAGCAAGTTCTATAGCAGGGTCAACTCTGGTTACTTAGCTTATACTCTCGATGTATCACAGACTTGGTAACTGTCTATACTGAAGAAGATAGCTTTGCTGTATGTCGCCCTTTGCTTGCGACACGTTTGTGTTGTTGTAAAAGTTAAATATTGTCTCTTTTCTTATTGTAATAAAACTCATTAATACGGTTTGTTTGAATGTTTGTCTAGCGAACCGAGTATGCAGGCTTCCTAGTCTCCACAGTTTCCTAGACATCACAGTTCTATTGTCTCGAAACCGAGGAGGAAAGAAAAGACAGACTGCCGTTACGCAACCCTTTTTCCCTACGACGTGCTCCAATGGCGCTATGAGGGTCGAGGCATAATAAATAACCCCCGCCACCAAAAAGCACTTGCACACGTCTCGACTCTATTAATGGAAAGATAGACACTCTTCGCTGTTCCGGCGCAAGATATACACACGTTTAAAGTCGGTGGTAGCCATAAACGCCATCCGAAATCGTGCTGAATGCCTTCTTAGAAAATAATTTTGAACAACTATTTCAGAGTCCACTTGAAGTGCAAATCGTTGCGAAAACGTACTTGACCTATTAACAACAAATAATCCTCACCAAATAAGCAAAGTCATGACAGATACAGGGATTAATGACTACAAGGTTGTTGTAGCTAGGCTGAATCTCGTAGCATCCAAACTAACACACAATACATCTATTTAGAAATGCAGATTGATGATGTGTTCATATACTCATGGTTTGGGTTCGATTCCAACTTCTGCTGATGATTTTTGAGAAGGAGAGAGAGATTCTATTCTCGTCTGGCTGCGCCAAGTGAAAAAGGTATAAAGGCATTGTGGTCTGAAGTTCACGTTAAACATGATATTTCTTCTCTACCAAGTAGACGTTATTTTGAACCACAATAAAGTCAGAGTCGCCTCACGTAGAAACTCTGTCAGCAGTAATCTTTTTTATACTAGTTATTTATTTGTAGTGACGAAGGAAAGCCGCCCGAAGTGGCCGTGCGGTTCTAGGCGCTGCAGTCTGGAACCGCGAGACCGCTACGGTCGCAGGTTCGAATCCTGCCTCGGGCTTGGATGTGTGTGATGTCCTTAGGGTAGTTAGGTTTAACTAGTTCTAAGTTCTAGGGGACTAATGACCTGAGAAGTTGAGTCCCATAGTGCTCAGAGCCATTTGACGAAGGAAACGCTAAGTAGGGTCACAGGACACTTATTCCATCTTTTATTTGAGCTTCTGTATGTCGATAAAATTGGTTCTGAACAGGGAATGCAACTCAGACCACCCTTAACGCGGAATTTGATCCCTTCGTGACAATACAGCTCGCCTACAATTTGTTGTTTATTCAAAAATGCAGATTCGAATCCCTGTCCCACACAATGCTTTACCTCACGGCATTTCAAGTAATTACTTGTGAGGAAGCAATATTTAACATCTCTCGTTGTTCGTTAACAAGGACAATAGATGCTGGGTAGGAATTCGCGTCCGTTAAAAATGTTTACGTTATGTAATTTAAAGCTGATATTTTCTAACTGACACTGTGTAAAATCGAGGTATATCCCTCTCCTTCTGCCTAGTCAGGAATGACTGTTAGTTTCCGTCAGTCACGAAGTCTTTGCTTAGTCTGCATGACCTGGGTTTGAATTCATATGTAGAACGAGACGGTTCGTCGTGTCATTTGCGGTTCATACATATTCTCAACTAGCTGCTCGTGAATATCTTAAATGTCAACATGTTTTAATGTCATTTTGTGATAAACAATGAGTAAGGTACATTACTTTGAAGAAGAAATCATGAATACGACGAACGTACTACGTGCATTACCTATCTGACGTAATAATGAGAGTGGTAACATTTCAGGTATGTCATTTATTGTAATAAATGGGAGCTTACAAGCCTTAAGGACAGTCTTATCTTTGATAAGGGGTTCCCTGATATTTTTAGTACCTTTGTATTACATTACATCTTGAGTTATTGCGATACAGAGCAGCGTTTTCTAGTAGTGAATTCGAACCATTTTCAATAGTCAAACGACTGTACGGAGGAGCGATTAGAGGACCTGCTAGACAGCTGCGTTATGTGGGTTGCATGCGAATCAGGCGAAACACAATTCAGGTCGTTCGGATACTTTTGAGCACGACCGTACGTGAGACCCGTTCATGTAATGTTGACGATCCTATAAAAATCATCATTTGACAATGTGTTGTGGATAGTTCAACGTTAAACGAGCTGCTCTGATACTGAACATCCTACTAATAGTAAACGTCCATATATAATGTGGCTTAAGCAAAGTTTGCAGTCACTCTACCTCGACTTACACTTCTATCAAGAGGATTAACTGCAGAAAGAAAATGTTCCTGTGAGTATAACAATGTTGATGGTCACACCAAATTTGGAAACAGAGCATTTCGGGACACATGTGCTACTGAACTTTTCTGTCTCTTTTTTTTTTTTTTTTTTTTTTTGTTGACCTCTAGTTTTGAAATACGTCTGTAAGCTACAGCATCGTTCCTCCGTCTCACTCTGAGCTTTATTGGCGTGATTGGAGACAGTATAACATAACTGGGATATCAGCCTATGGAGGTAAGAATGGCGTTAACACGGAAATGATATTCTGTTTTGGCTCCTGACAGGTCTAAATAGGCGTCCACTAAGACGGCTTTTGCAAATGGGGACTGAACATCAGTCGTTAAATCATATTTGCATTACAATTTATTAAGATTACAAGATTCCACGTCAGCAAACTTAAAAGAATGGCCCACAAATCTAAAGGGTTTAAATTTCCAAATTGAGAGCCTTGCAAGGCAAAGATTTACGTATGATGGCATTTACTAAATATTCTTTACATCAATAAGCAATTGCGAGTGAAATTACATAATCTTCACAGTATAGGTTCGAACTAAAATGGAACAACTATAAAAGCTTTCAGCAGTGCGTGAAATAATGTACAGAAACTCACACTAATGTCAGACTGAACCTTAACTGGACGTATACAGTGACATTTCAATAAGTTTAACGAATGCTGAAAAAAAAGACATACAACATGAGTAACAATAAACATGAATTTGAAACGTTTACAGAATTACTCCGAGCAACCTTCTAGTATTGTAACCAGTTCGTACCAGGCTGTAGAACCCGTGACACTCCACAATATCGCGGCCAAGCAGCCGAACTGGTTCTAAAACACACAGGAGATTATTACTACAAACGCAATGAAATTAACACGCATATGTAGCGTGGTACGAAATAGCTGAATATGATATTCTGAGGATTAGATTTAGGGATTAGCTGCACGTCTTGCTTCAAAACCACTCTGCTTTTCAATACAAGAAACGACAATTAAAACACTTCTGGCACCAGGTGATGTGACAGGCAGCCACTAAAGATAATACAATTTTGCTTCATTTACAAGAAGTAGAAAATTTTTCATCGCAAGACTCAGACTGTTTGTCTTAAATAAAGAATTCCATTAGTACCTAGACAGCCCAGGCTGCGTCAACTCTGTAAGGATGGGCGCAACACAGGTGAGCGTTAAATGTCAGTCCAAAGCTTTACGCTGTTCACAACGGCAAAATTTATTGAATGTAACATCGCAAGTCCTTATTCACTTATCTCACCAAAGGACCAACCCAGTAAACAGCAAGCACGTAATTAGAAGGAAGTTATGCCGCGGGACGCTGAACCTGATCAAACAGATCAAATGATTTAAATAGTAACATGATAATTAGCGGATACCCGATCCTCTTAGAGGCCCGCTTAGTTAACGAGCATCACCCAAGTTAGGGCACCTTGCAAGACACCCGTCTGTCATAACGTGTCGTATCTGCAGTTACAACAGCGCTGCTGCACTGCTAAATGCAAGAAACCACTTCAAAGCTCTCTCGTTGTCTCTCTCCACCCTGCGGGCATTACTTGCGCTGCGACGTCCTTCTCTGTGTCATCTTTCCACCGTAGCCGAGGTCGGTGCAATGCTCTTGTTGTTTAGAGAGTGCCTTCAAATGCCTTCTTAGGAATACTGTAGGTTTCCGTTCTAGCTGCACTACCGACCATTAAAATTGCTACACCACGAAGATAACGTGCTACAGACGCGAAATTTAACCGACAGGAAAACGATGCTGTCATATGCAAATGATTAGCTTTTCAGAGCAATCACACAAGGTTGGGGCCGGTGGCGACACCTACAACGTGCTGACATCAGGAAAGTTTCCAACCGATTTCTCATACACAAACAGCAGTTGACCGACGTTGCTTGGTGAAACGTTGTTGTGATGCCTCGTATAAGAAGGAGAAATGCGTACCATCACGTTTCCGACTTTGACAAAGGTCGGATTGTAGCCAATCGCGATTGCGGTTTATCGTATCGCGACATTGCTGCTCGCGTTGGTTGGGATCCAATGACTTTTAGCAGAATATGGAATCGGTGGGTTCAGGAGGGTAATTCGGAAAGCCGTCCTGGATCCCAACGGCCTCGTATCACTAGCAGTCCAGATGACAGGCATCTTATCCGCATGCCTGTAACGGATCATGCAACCACGTCTCGATCCCTGAGTCAACAGATAGGGACGATTGCAAAACAACAACCATCTGCACGAACAGTTCGATGACGTTTGCAGCAGCGTGGACTATCAGCTCGGAGACTATGGCTGCGGTTACCCTCGACGCTGCATCACAGACAGGAGCGTCTGCGATGGTGTACTCAACGTCGAACTTCGGTGCACGAATGGCAAAATGTCATTTTTTCGGACGAATCCAGGTTCTGTTTACAGCATCATGATGGTCGCATACGTGTTTAGCGACATCGCGGTGAACGCACATTGGAAGCGAGTATTCGTCTGCGCCATACCGGCGTATCTCCCGGCATGATGGTATGGGGTGCCATTGGTTACACGTCGCGGTCACCTCTTGTTCGCATTGACGGCAGTGGACGTTACATTTCAGATGAGTTACGACCCGTGGCTCTACCCTTCATTCAATCCCTGCGAATTCGGCCGGGGTGGCCGAGCGGTTCTAGGCGCTACAGTCTGGAACCGCGCGACCGCTACGGTCGCTGGTTCGAAACATGCCTCGGGCATGGATGTGTGTGAAGTCCTTAGGTTAGTTAGGTTTAAGTAGTTCTAAATGCTAGGGGACTGATGACCTCAGAAGTTAAGTCCCATAGCGGTCAGAGCCATCTGAAAATTTTGGTCCCAGCGAAACCCTACATTTCAGCACGATAATGCACGACAGCATGTTGCAGGTCCTGTACGGGCCTTTCTAGATACAGAAAATGTTCGACTGCTGCCCTGGCCAGTACATTCTCCAGATCTCTCGCCAACTGAAAACGTCTGGTCAATGGTGGCCGAGCAACTGGCTCTTCACAATACGCCAGTCAATACTCTTGATGAACTGTGTTATCGTGTTGTAGCTGCATGGGCAGCTATACCTGTACACGCCATCCAAGCTCTGTTTGAATCTATGCCCAGGTGTATCAAGGCCGTTATTACGGCCAATGGTGGCTGGTCTGGGTACCGATTTGTCCAGATCTATGCACCCAAATTGCGTGAAAATGTAATCACAAGTCAGTTCTAGTATAATATATTTGTCCAACGAATCCCCGTTTACCATCTGCATTTCTTCTTGGTGTAGCAATTTTAATGGCCATTAGTGTACATTCCCAACCCACGTTTTAATTTCTGAACAATAATGAGTCGCTTCCTTAGCTGATAAACGTCAATTTTTCTTTTCAACTCTCCATATGTCATTGACAGGTCCCCAGATTTTTCTCATCACTTTTCTTTGGAAAACGTTCGGCTCCTCACCGGGTGAGACTTAAACATACGGCTTGTCGTACCGTGGCTGCACGTACAGTAAAACCCTGACGCAGACAGCGGTTTGCTGCACCAGTCCTTAGGCCCCTCTTCCCATAACACCACTAGCTACGGCGGAAGGTAGCCCACATGCCCATCGTCGAGATCAGAGACGCCGACGACCGCCAGTCACTCAGTTCGTCGCATATAGATCAAGATCCAATAGAAACACAGGATGTAGAATGAGAGCTCGAGGATGCGATAGAGGATGATAGTGATGAATCATTAAGCATGAGCCACCTATTCAAACGCTTGTCTACACAATATAAAAACCAGAGTACAGCATTGACAGTCAAATCAAAAGACAAGTAAGTAGCCTCAATAATATCAGATGAAAATACAGGCTGTGAAGATCAGTAACCAGACCACAGTGTCCGTAGTTGCTTTATAATTCTTAAATGTATTTTTTTGTACTGTCGTTGCAAGTACAGAAATGGGTGACTTTTTTCACCGTACGCCTTTCGCTTTATTGAGGTAAAGCGTCATCAGTGGTCTGTAAGTAAGTTATTTACATTTTGATTTGCTTATAAATTGAAAAACAGTTCGCCATGAATAAGTTGGTTTGTACTTACCGTGATGTTCAGTTGATTTATCCCTTGCATCGGGAAATGCCCTCTGCTAGGACATCGTTGTTTTTCTGACAATTTAGGTCCAACTTTTCGTTGTTCTGCAATACTATGCATTTCTCATGTATTTCACAACACACTTCTAGGCACACCAATGTATTCTGTTTGCTTTTATACTTCTAAGTATGTGTTGTGATCTGTGATTTGTAGTGTTGCCAACATAAGCTTTCCACTACTTTGTCTCTAACCTACAATTTTTTTTCACTTTTGGGATTATTGTATGAGTGCAATTATATTTAATTACGTTTTCGTGTATTTATGTACTGTTTAGAGAAGGAACAGCGATGGAGGTTTGTGTGTGTGAGTGTGTGTGTGTGTGTGTGTGTGTGTGTGTGTGTGTGTGCGTGTGTGCGTGTGTGTGTTTGTGTAGGGTAGTGAGACACGGTGATGAGTGGACATAAGTGTCTAGCAGTGTGATGGAGAGTGAGTTAGAGAAGAAGATGAGGAGCGAGAAGTGAAATGAAATTGTGAGTGGGATGGGGGTTGTGGGAGAGTGGGAAGGGGGAAGGATGGAAAGGCTCTTTTCTTTTTCATGTAATTTCATCATCTGGTTTCCAATATTTATTTGGCTATATCCATAAGACAAGACAATAATAAATACACATTTGACATGTACAGAAAACCCACGATAAATGTTAACACGGTTCAAAGAGGAAGGGGTGGAGGTCGTGGTAGAGGATTTGCACCGCGACATGACAACGACGGCAACAACGCGGAAAACTGAGGACCGCATATGTTGCGGACCAAACTAAGGCGGACAGGTTTTCATGGCCCAAACGTAAGAAACTATGCCGGCGTAGATGTAGTATCTAGTACATGAGAGAGCGACTGCGAAGCAACGAATGAGTCAGATCAATCATCTGTCCGTAAGGAAGATGTAGTCACGGAACCAGGGAAGAATGAGGGCGTCACAGCAGAATGGATCAACCAGCTTCGGTAGGTAACGACAGATAAAGTGAACATGTTTACCGGAGAGGGAGAGAGTGCCGACAACAGATTACATAATAATAAAATTTGCAAAAATGAGTTGTCCGGGACTGCACGTTAGCGTGAACAGTTCGATAAGCTGTGCTAAGGGCTAAAGCAGTGTGAGTGGGAGGATTTAGAAAGGACTTGACTAGTAGGTTAGGTGGTAGTGAAAGGAAGAAAAGAAGCGTCGAGAATATTATGTGGCCTGACGTTAAGGAGGAAATTGACGTATTTAGCGCCACCCAAAGCTCGCGAGCAGCAATTAGTAAAGATGTGGCAAATAGTGAGGAAAAAGGCGCAGCGAGAAGTGCGCAAGCCACCATTAATATTGAGATTAAGAGCGAGAAAAGAAATTCAGTCGCATTGAGGAGAATGGAGGAAGATTAAGTCCTCGGCAATGCTTACGAAGCATTCCTAACAAATGAATCACCAGCAGAACAAACAGTTCTCAGTAGACAGAAAGAGGTAGATACAGACGATTGTTTCGGAGCTTTTGAAGTTCTCGACAACTACACAAAATACGAAGTAAAAGTAAACGTCATTAGAGACGATGTAAAAGGCAGCTCGGACGAAGAATCTGCTGTCACAGTGGAAAAAGCTAATAACTTTAGCAGAAAACAGTGGTCCTCAGTATTTAAGACGCGCCGAAAGATAGTTCGAGCATGCTAACACATGTCTAAGGAAAGCGTTTCTGTTAGAACCGAACAATGACCCACGGTGTGAGATGTAGAAGATAACTTGAATGAAGATTATATTGAAGTGACAGAAAACGAGGAATGCTTGACGAAGAGTTGTTTTATACCACCAGATGAAGCAATTTTAAAACAAGAACGAGACGTACACACAGAAGCAAGACAGAAAGATGAAGGAAAGGAAGAAATACTGGATGATATGATACATAGCCAACAACGGGTTCAAGACTTCGAAAACAAAAAGTATGTGAGAGCTGCAGATGAACGACATATGATGGAATGATCTACCTAGATTTGTCATGGGAGGAACAAAATAGCTCCGACAGCTGAACAATTAAACAAACCATCATTCTTTTCGAAATTTACAATATTAGGCTACAAGTCCTTTTAGACAACCGGTCGAAAATCAGTTTCATATCACAGTCATTTTTTAAAACACATTTCATACACATTCGGATTAGTAATTACGTCCTAAATGTCGTCATAGCCATAGGGCCTACTGGTAAAGCCAGTAAGCCGATTAAAAGTCAAGTATCGGTAGAATCCAGAACTAAAGGGCGAGAATTCGAACACGAACTCCTGGTCGTTCTAAATTTGAACGTCGAAATGATTTTGGGAATCGATTGGTTGGATAAAGATAAAGTAATTAATTATTGACTGTAGTAAAGAATCTGTCAAAATTAACAGTAAATCCCATAATTTTGATGTACGGTTTTAACAAACTGAAATTTCACAAGACGCTAAATTTGAGTCGTTGCAATTAGAAATTGACCCTGAGAATGAAGGTTTGTCTAGTGGTTTTGTAATGTACAGTACTAAAATCTTAATGCTTTTGCGTTGTTTTTATGTTAAAATATTTATTTATGATTGCTTTTTGATCACTCTTTGTTTATTAAAAGGTTGATAATTGTTGGTTCATTCTTTGCTGTTCCTGTAAAGTTCGGTTTTTGTGATTTGTGTATTGATCATGATCGGAAAGAGAGGTGGGAAAGAGAGGTGGGAAAGAGAGGTGATATTAAGGAAACCTTTGACAAAATTACAGGACCTTAGTCCACAACAGAAATCTGAACTGTTCGACATAGTAGAAAGAAACTTGAATGTATTTTCGGGCAAAACTGGGCTAGTTAAGAGCTTTGAGTAAGATATCGAAGCAATGGCACATGAAGAATTTTTCATCAGAACGTTTCCAGTCCCCTCTCTAGCAAACAAACAGCGCAGGCAGAAAGTGATGAAATGGCTGTATTGGGTAACTGAACACAACAATGATGAATACAATAGTCCTTTAATTATTGTAAATAAGAAAGACGGGGGCGTGCAAGTGGCCACTGAGACACGAGCCTTAAACAAAGTTATCAAAAAGGAAGTAAGCTGTCCCGAAAATTTATATGATATGTTGCAATAATTTCATAATGTGCAGTACATAACCAACTGTGATTTGACTGCTGGGCACTGGGTGATTCCGCAGAATACAGACGCTCGCAAATATACCACATTTTTATTTTCTGGAATATGTTACCAGTTGTTCCTTTTGGTCTTAATACAGCTGTTTCGGTGTTCATCATAGCTTTAATTTCATCACCAGGACGGGAAGTAAGTACGAGAATGACATAACATATAAAGAACTTGTTGATCGCCACAGAAGAGCATTGCATCCTGAAAAGATACTTTGCATTATTTGGCAAGCTTGGTTAACTTTAGTATAATATTTTACAGAAATTAATGTGTTCTTAAATTTATAGTGTCCAGTGCTACACTAGCCATGAACACAGTTTCTTTTGAAATGGGACACTGAACTACTGTTTTATCACAGCTTTATTTAAGAGCGGTTTTGTTTATGTTCTACACTGAAGAGCAAGAGCAAAAAAAAAAAAAACTGGTGCACCTGCTTAAAACAGGTAGTGCCCCCGCGAGCACGCAGAAGTGCCGCAGCAAGACGTGGCATGGACTCGACTAATGTCTGAAGTAGTTCTGGAGGGAACTGATACCATGAATCTTGCAGGGCTGTCCATAAATCCGTGAGAGGACGAGGGGGTGGACATCAGAACACCGCGTTGCAAGACTTCCCAGATATGCTCAATAATGTTCACGTCTGGGGAGTTGGCTGGCCAGCGGAAGTGTTTAAACTCAAAAGAGTGTTACGGGAGCCACTCTGTATTAATTCTGGACCTGAGTGGTGTTGCATTATCCTACTGGAATTGGCCAACTCCGTCATAATGCACAGTGGACATGAATGGTTGCAGGTGATCAGACAGGATGCATACGTATGTGTCACCTGTCAGAGTCGTATCTAGAAGTATCAGGAATCCCATATCACACCAACTGCACAGCTTGAAAAATACGCTGCTGACGTGCAGGGTCCTTGGTTTCATGAGGTTGTCTTTATACCTGTACACTTCCATCCGCTAGATACAATTTGCAACGAGACTTGTCCGATCAGGCAATATGTTTCAGGCATCAACAGTCCAATGTCGGTGTTGACGGGCCCAGGCGAGGCATAGATCTTTGTGCCATGCTATGATCAAGGATACACGAGTGGGCCTTAGGCTCCAAAAGCCCATATCGATAATGTTTCGTTGAACGGTTCGCACGTTGACACTGTTGATGACGCAGCATTGAAATCTGCAGCGATTTTTGGAAGGGTTGCACTTCTGTCACGTTGAACGATTCTCTTCAGTCGTCGTCGGTCCCGTTCTTGTATGATTCAAATGGTTCAAATGGCTCTGAGCACTATGGGACTCAACTGCTGTGGTCATAAGTCCCCTAGAACTTAGAACTACTTAAACCTAACTAACCTAAGGACATCACACACATCCATGCCCGAGGCAGGATTCGAACCTGCGACCGTAGCGGTCGTGCGGTTCCAGACTGTAGCGCCTTTAACCGCTCGGCCACTCCGGCCGGCCTTGTATGATTCTTTGCGGGCAACAGCGATGTCTGAGATCTGATGTTTTGCTGGATTTCTGATATTCACGGTACACATGTGAAATGGTCTTACGGGAAAATTCGCACTTCAGCGCTACCTCACAAATGATGTGTCCCAGTCCTCGTGCACCGACTGTAAGACAGCGTTCAAACTCACTTAAATCTTGATAACCTGCCATTGTAGCAGCAGTAACTGATCTAACAACTGAGCCAGACACTTGCTGCCTTATATAGCCGTTGCCGAGCGAAACTGGCACTAGCTGGCTCCACGCAGGCAGAAATACTCGCGTGGAGGAAGGTTACGATTTTCCTATGGCGATCGAAGTTACAATGGATGCAGCAAGAGGTACATGTCTGCAGCGGCCCCATCTGCTATCTTTTGCTTCCACTGGCTGATCGCAGGGATGTCATCTAGAGGCTTAGCCGGCTGCTGTGGGAACCAGCCTGAACGCAGGGATTGAGACGACGATAACCTGCTAAGAACAGATGAGTTGCGGGTTGGTGGTGACGAAGGCGTAGCCGAACCATTTATTGATTGGGTCTTAAGAAATCTCTTTGAATTACATGTTTTTTCCTGAATTACATGTTTTGAAGCATGAAGAATATATATATATATATATATATATATATATATATATATATATATATATATATATATGTATGTAACAGCGTTTTAATAAGAAGAGATTCAATGCATAATGCAAGTAAATTCCTTTTGTAATGCTTTTGGAACGTAATTGAAGTTTGGTTTCTTAATCAAGATGAGCTTTGCTGCACTGTTTTACAAAAAAAAGGGAAGGGATTTAATTCCTGAAACTAGAAAACTGCTTCTTGTGACACTTTTGAACATAACGCAACATTTGCTTTTCTATGTAGTTGAACTTACATTTATTACACCACAAGGCAATTACAGATCTTAATACGCCTTGATACGCCTACCCATTCCTGGGAAAAAGTGGTCTTCACAGACGCACGTAACAGACAAAGACGCAAAGGCATCCTATGAGGATTCCGTTTTCACCAGCTGAGGTATGGAAATCTAAAAACGGAGAAAACGGTAGATTTTGAGTGGCATTACATGAGAGACGAATTAGGGATCTTCTTCGCCCTTGTTTATTGGTGAAAGGAACTCGTAATTTGTAACTAATATTATTTATTTATTTCTGCGGCAAGACTGAGAGACACGCCATTTATTGGTTGTAGATTAAGGAATCTCTCTGAGTAAATTGTTTTGGCTGAAATTTTTGAATCAATCAGAATACGTATAGGTCGTAATGTTTGAAT
Source organism: Schistocerca serialis cubense (assembly GCF_023864345.2). Lineage (NCBI taxonomy): Eukaryota > Metazoa > Arthropoda > Insecta > Orthoptera > Acrididae > Schistocerca > Schistocerca serialis. The sequence continues at coordinate 735,915,347 of NC_064642.1, forward strand.
AAGAAAAGATTTAATGTCTGAAGCTAGTAAACTGCTTTTTAAATGGTTTTGCAACATAACGCAAAATTGGTTTTTTAATGAAAATAGATCTTGTTGTGAGTTGCACTCTTTGAGGAAATAAATATTTAATGCCTGAAAGTAATAAACTGCTTCAAAATGGTTCAAATGGCTCTGAGCACCATGGGCCTTAACTTCTAAGGTCATCAGACCCCTAGAACTTAGAAGTACTTAAAACTAACTAACCTAAGGACATCACGCACATCCATGCCCGAGGCAGGATTCGAGCCTGCGACCGTAGTGGTCGTGCAGTTCCGGACTGTAGCACCTAGATAAACTGCTTATTGTAACAATTTTGGAAGATTAAGAAAAATTTATGTTCTCAATGTAGATGAACTTTTCTTAATGTAAGTAATTGGTGCAGTTTTTAAATGGTTTGTTGTCAAAAGAAAGAAATAAATATTTATTGTATATTAGTAAACTGCTTTATGGTAATAAATTTTGTGAAGGTAATATTTAAATGAAACATACGGTGTTCAGCTTGTTACCCAGTCCTTCTGCTAGGACCTGTTGAATGTGTCTTCTCATTAATTAACGTCCTTGTTAAGCTATTTAATAAGCTCTATAAGTGTTAATCACAGACATTTCTTGCAAAAACGGTTAATATTCCTTCTATACTGTTCATTTCAAACTACTGGTACATTTCTTACAAACGTATACTACTGTCTCAACTCCCATAAGCAAAAATACTATGCCGAGCCACGTGAGGAAAGTACCAACATTTAACTTCCTTTGCGAACTGTGGCAGCACTTGCTATAACCTTGCCCAATTAGGTTGGTGACCGTTCTCCTTCTACGTAGTTACATTTTATCCCTAAATTATATAACCTTGTTTAGAATCCCATTTGTTTTGCTTTTTGAGAAACTAAAAGTAGTCAGATACATGGTTCATATCACACAGGTACGGATAGAATTGAAATCCTTTCACAGGAGCAACATTATCGGCGTGATGCTACTTTAGAAGTAGCAGGTTGTGTTGTAAAAGTACGCTGCTGCTGCAGGTGCAAGTGTTTTAGAGCACACCGTTCAACTCGTGTTACTCATCACGGGATTGCGCAGCAGAAGACTCCTATGTGTTCACTCAAAGACATCATCAGTTACGATTGCAGTGGGAACGGACTCATTTTGTGGACCATGGATCGATGGAAACCTGTCGACTGTTCAGATGAATCACATTTCTTTTTACCCCAGGGAGATGGTCGCGTGCGGAAGCGCAGTAATCTATGCCAACGGCTGCACGTGCCATTGACTCAAGCCAATGGGAGCAGTATTACGCTATGGGAGACATCCACCTAGGCCTCCATGAGACCTGTAGTTGTACCAAAAGGGACCATGAAAGCTGTGGATTAAGTAGACATTATTACGTACCACTTGCATTTTCCACCAGTTTAACTGCCCACGTGGGAGTGCCAGAAACATGACACAGTAATTTGAGAAACGTGATAGTTAACTTACGTTGATGTCTTGGCCAGAAAACTGAGCAGTCCTGAACCCGACGAAATACATCACGGGCGCAATCGGGCACTACGTCCACATCCCCAAAGCAACAGACAATATTTTGCGGGAATTGGGTGACTTGTGCGTGGACATCGGGTGACATGTTTATCCAGAAACCTACCAAAACTTTTCGAATCCATGCGAAGCTGAATCGTTGCTGTGTTACGTTCCAAAGGAGTAAAGAGGCGATACTAGGCTGGTGGTAGTAATATCTTGGGTCGTAAGTTTATACTGTTTACACAAAGCAACAGTAGAGCAGGGGAACGTACTAAGACAATAAATGAACATCCCAACTGAAGCACTATCTACAGTGCTCAAAGTTGCAGCTAAATGACACGGATCAAGAAATACACAGATGCCGTCTCACACGCTCTCAATCACTCACGCACACCATCACTGACACGCACATATGCGGGAAGAAAGTGGGAGGAGTGAGTGGAAAACTGAAATATGTGCTACAATGACAAAAAAATTAAATGTCCTGAAGTATTCGAACATTTTTATACCGAAATATAATTTCAATTGATTCGTGATTTATATGTTGAACCGTGTATCAGCTCACAAATGAGTACTCTTCATTAAGTCTCTTCGCACACGCCCAGCTCCTTGTTGTAGAGAAATATATATTTTAAAAAGGTCAGTGGAAAAACGAAATGATAACTCCAGAATGAGATTTTCACTCTGCAGCGGAATGTGCGCTGATATGAAACTTCCTGGAAGACACGAACTCGGGACCTTTGCCTTTCGCGGGCAAGTGCTCTACCAACTGAGCTACCGAAGCACGACTCACGGCCGGTACCCACAGCTTTACTTCTGCCAGTATCTAGCAGGAGAGCTTCTGTAAAGTTTGGAAGGTAGGAAACGAGATACTGGCAGAAGTAAAGCTGTGAGTACCGGGCGTGAGTCGTGCTTCGGTAGCTCAGTTGGTAGAGCACTTGCCCGCGAAAGGCAAAAGTCCCGAGTTCGTGTCTCGGTCGGGCACACAGTTTTAATCTGCCAGGAAGTTTCGAAATGATAACTGTCTAGATATTTTTTTACCTTACGTTACTTCATAACTAATGTTCTCCAGCTACGGATATTTACTTCACTGCCATAATCGCAATCGCAACGCACATGTTTAAGTCAAATACATAACAACAACACCTGTAGAATGTTTCATCTTTCTCGAAAAGTTGCTGTCACTAGAGTTGTTATGCCATTCGTTGAAATGATTATGTTGGTGCTAAAAATTTTTTAGCACTAACGTAATATTGTTGCCAACCCTGTTGAAACGGAACATGTAGACTCGAACCACAGTAAAAGTATTTTCCAGATGTGGGTAGGACGCGCGATCTGTGGGTTCCCAACAAGCTTAACTATGTCCATCTTTATCTGTTATCGACAATGAACTGGCAAGATATCAATTCTGACGATCGTACGACTTTAGAGACTGTTTTAATTTCCAGTTTTAAGTCACATAACGAATGGCAAAGGAAAAATGTTCTTCGTGAGATTCAATAACAGATTAACAAAGTTTCCGTTCTTTTTTCGTTTACTTGTAATGTGAAAACTTGCTTACCTCCAAACTTCATGATTCCAAGTCAGCGGGAAGCAACTTGTAGGGTGTATCCAAGGTTCTCGGGTGTCCAACCGGATCCGATAGTCGAAGTTCCACTATATTTCGGCGAATAACTGATCCGCCATCATCAGGTGGTGCTGATGAAATGATCTGTCTGCGCTGTGTCCGTGGTACTTATGTCCGCGGGGTCGCGAGTCGTACCTCGGCGCGGGCGGCAGGTGGGGCGCCGCCTGGTGGGAGGGGTGGGGGAAGCTGCAGCCACGCCCGGTAGTAGGCGCAGTTCATCTCCGTCCGCCGTGGCGGAAGGATCTCGCGTCCGCTCGCGGCGTTGCTCTTTGATGGTGTTTAATAATGATTTCCAGGCCTTGCTAAGTTGAAACCCGGTGTCCCTGTTGATGAGGTTATCTGTTACTCGAATTTCTATGGCCTCCTTGTAGATACTGTCCCAGTAGGCACTCGTGGCCGTCAGGATTTTTGTCTCTTCGAATTTCGCTGTGTGTCCGGTTTCAATGCAGTGTTCTGCTAGGGCCGAACGGCTAGGTTGGGGTAAGCGGGTGTGACGTTTGTGTTCCTTGCATCGGTCCTCGACCGTGCGAACTGTCTGGCCGATATAGGAATTGCCACAGCCGCAGGGATTTTGTATACGCCCGCTTTCTTAAGGCCTACGTCATCTTTTGCCGTTCCTAGCAGGTCACGAATCTTTGCTGGTGGCCGGAAGACTGTGTCAATCTTGTGTCGCCTTAACAGTCTCACTATTTTTGACGACGCGTTGCCAGCAAATGGCAGAAAGGCCAGAGATAGCTTCTCTTCTTAGGGTTGTTCTTCATCTCGGTTCTTGCAGCACTTCTTTTGTCGGAAGGCCCTTTGGATTTGGCGGTTGCCATACCCATTATTGCGGAACACGGTCTTCAGGTGTTTGAGCTCCGTTGTCAAGTTCTGTTCATCAGAGATCGAGTGTGCTCTATGTACCAAGGTGTTGAGCATTCCATTAAGCTGCGCCGGATGGTGGCAGCTGGAGGCATGTAGTTACAGGTCAGTGTGTGTGACGAACGTGTCGTCCACGTAGCGAAAGAAGCAAACAGGTTTCAGTTCGGCGGCTTCGTGCTTCCTCTTCGAAACTCTCCATGAACAGGTTGGCCACCACTGGGGAGAAATTCGAGTAACAGATAACCTCATCAACAGGGACACCGGGTCTCAACTTAGCAAGGCCTGGAAACCATTATTAAACACCATCAACGAGCAACGCCGTGAGAGGACGCGAGATCCTTCCGCCACGGCGGACGGAGATGAACTGCGCCTACCACCGGGCGTGGCTGCAGCTACCCCCACCCCTCCCACCACGCGGCACCCCGCCGGCCGCCCGCGCCGGGGTACGACTCGCGACCCCGCGGACGTAAGTACCACGGACACAGCGCAGACAGATCATTTCATCAGCACCACCTTATGATGGCGGAACGGTTATTCGCCGAAATATCGTGGAACTTCGACGAACGGATCCGGATGGACACCCAAGAACCTTGGATACAGCACATTCGCCGGGAAAGCCTCAGATCACATGTGTAGGGTCTTATAATTGAGTTTGCAGTATCAAAATGTGGTATATACTTGACGGTGTCTTTTGACAGCACTGATTTAGACGCTTATATTTACTACAACGCCAGGTAACCATGGTCCTTAGTATGTGACATAAATTTCAACTCGATACCTCCGCCCGTTCATGGCAAAAAAGACTTCTTAACAGACAGATAAACAGTCTAAAAACAAATGTCAAAGAAAATATTATTTGTTTCGTGTGATGTAAGAACAAATTAATACTTTTCACACTTTTTTACTTTCCTCATACTTTAAAAGTTGCTTCCTGTTAAATTTCATGATTCTACGTCAACGAGAAGTACGCTACAGATTTTGATCAAGGAGATTCCGTGTATCAAAATATGTAATATCAATGTCCGTAAAATTTGGCTGCATTGGGTTAAAATCTTACGTGTATCGCAATGCCAAGGGACTATAGACCTAACTACGTCACATTAATTTCAATCTGATACGCGTTCATCTATATCTACGTCTACATGGTTAGTCTGCAAGTCATACTTAAGTGCCTGGCAGAGGGTTGATCGAACCATTTCATACTACCTCTCTGCCATTCCACTGTCGAATGGCACGTGGGAAAAAGGAACATCTAAATCTTTCCGTTACAACTCTGATTTCTCTTATTTTATTATGATGATCATTTCTCCCTACATAGGTGGGTGTCAACAAAATATTTACGCATTCGGCAGAGAGAGTAGGTGAATGAAATTTCGTAAATAGATCTCGCCGCAAAGAAAACCTCATTTGCTTCAGTGACTGCCAGCCCAGCTCGCGTATCACATCAGTGACACTGTCACCCCTATTGCGTGATAACACGAAACGAGCTGCCCTTTTTTGCACGTTTTCGATATCCTCCGTCAGTCCTGCCTGGGACTATATACCTTAGTACTTGACATAATTTCAACTTTCTTAACAGACGAACGGACAGACAGACAGGCAGGGAACAAAGTGATCCTATAAGGGTTCTGTTTTTACCGACTGAGGTACGGAAATCGAGAAACGAAGAAAATTGTATGATTTAGAGTAGTACTGTAGCAGAGACGAATTTTGACCCTTCTTTGCCCTTATTTATTCGTGACGAGAACATGAAATTTATAACTCACTTATTTATTCTATACTGGCTGATAAACCCGTCATTACCCGGGTATTCATTTTTCCAATTTTCTATGTGAAACGATTTTCTGTACGTACACCTGCCGTGAGCTCGGTGTGAAATGATCCTGTACAGTTTCCGTACGCCGGTGCAACTGTTTCGCGTGTCTACAACGCGATTTTGTAAACGACTCTATGGCAACGTCTTTCATGGCTCTATCGATGGCTTTTGTTTTCGCTTACAGGAGGTTGCGCTTCGCAGTTAAAGGGGCTACTAGGTGTTAAGGATACCTCTAAGTTGACATTATTTATGTAGTGATATAGTGGTAAATAATAATAGTATTAAAAATTCATGCATGATGTGACTTTTTTCACAGATTGCAGTGTTTTCACGTCATATCTCTTGATCTATGTGATGATGTAGTTTTGTAGTCACATTCAGCGGCATCTGTGTATACTGTCTGGAAAATGTAATACGAATATATTTAGTAACAATAATTTTAAACGCCATTCTTGATGCAATAGGTTTTCACGTATCTCATTATGACATCATATCCCCTGAACAATGGTAGGTAGATGGTTCTTATCCGACAGAAACTGTTCCCCGGCGGTAAGTGATACACGTACCAGGTTTGGTTGAAATCGGTTCAGTGATTAAGGAAGAGAAGTGGAACACACACACACACATACACACACGTACACACACACACACACACACACACACACACACACACACACACACACACATACGTACATGTAGACGTTGTTACGTGTATGAATTTATTACAGTGTAAGCGCTGAGCAAATGAAGTTTTTCGTCTTTCGGCTCCACCACCACGCATCTCACACTGCAATCTGCCACTCAGCCATCCTTACCTTAGATCTGTCAGTGCTTTGTAATGAGTACTGTGGTACTTAATCTCCAATGCTGAAATATAAAAAAAATGCCCAACAACTTCAAATCATTCTGTGTTCTTAAACACTTCTACTTACTAGAGCTGTTTTGTCAAAGTGAAGCGTTTTAGCCACAGCCGTCTGTCAACCACTGTTTAACGAATATGGAATTGAAATAATTCTCAGTTTCTGTCAGTATCCTGGTCGCTAACGATGCGCGTTAGCTCACGTTCGTGGTACCACTGACAGTATGACGTAGCTGTAATGAATGCATTATTTGTTAGCATAAGGTATGAAAGTGTTTGTATGTCTAACGTATGATTGCCAGTGTCGAATGATGTATGCCTGTAGCAGTTATTATTTTGAATACAAGTTGAAACAGTGAATTGTATTTGTCTTATAATGAATCACACCCGTGTGCCTGAACACCAGAGTAGCACCACTGTCTGCCGGAAGGCCAGCTGATGGGTTTGTAAACTGTCGTTGTGACGTGTTGCACAATGGTGCGCGACCCGGCTGCCGAGACTCGAAATGTGCGATGCTCTTTAGTTTTGTTCCTGATTCAGGCGTAGATGTAATCGCTTGATGAAACCACGTATTGTGTCGGAGTTACAGGATACATGCGGTGTGTCATAGTATTTGAAGATATAAAGATGCATGAATGACTGCTTGGATTAAACTGTTTCATGTCTGCTGTGTTCTTGATGAGAACTGATCGCATGACTGTGGGTTTTAGGAAATTACTCTGTCGGATCGCATACAGTCATTTTTAATATTTTGTGGTTGGAAGTAGTTAGAAGGGTGTAAATTACTACACAACGATGTTTTATGGTGTAAACATTTCTACAGAATGAATTTTTGATAGTAGAAATGTTACTAGTTAATACACACGACATTTAGCCGTATGCCGGCAGACTAGGGTGACACGAGCACAACATGAATACGTACTTCAGTATTCGATGACGTAGTTCATCTTTTCTTTCTGTACATTGTTTACGACATAGGAACTGTCAAGAGCATAGACATATCGTCATATGAACAAGATTCTGCAATTTGTTAGGCAGCGGATGTTAATGTAGATCCGATAATAATTGTATTTGATCGGTGTTCACTATTTTATGAGTGACATGCATGTCAGACTTTTCATACGTATTATTCTGTTACAAAAATGTAAATACAGGAGCATTTATTTTTCAGTAAATTTTTGTTATTTTCACTAACTATTAGTGATAAATAAATATTACTGAATTATATAATTTGGAATTACGCTACCGTATATTGTTTAATGCTAATGTAGCATAATTCATATATATTTATGTTACTGTAAAGGTGAGATGATTGTTAAATCCTAGAACTTACCAGTAAAACCCAACATATACCATTACATTGTGGTAATGGTCCAAAAGTTCTTATTGTAAGCATAGATTTCGAACTTCGACCAAGACACATTGATAAATCTTAGGATATACACATGCAAAGCGAACGAACAGTATTAATTAAAAAAAAGAGTTTGACACATATTGAAATAGGCAGTATTGATTGTAAAATTATGTTATTTAAGTATTTTTGTATTCCAATGTAATTATAGTTAACTATTAAAATGTTAAACAAAAATGTTCCCTTGAGACTGTTAATTTTTGTTACAACAAGATTAACTATTGTGGGATTTAAAGTTACGTAACTTGGAAGAGAATCTGCACAAGCTTCTTTTAGCTGGACAATTTTTGAAAGAATGGCAGTTTTGAACCCTTGTCCTCCAATGAAAGATAATTTGGCGGCTACTTCTCATACTCTGATTTCTTCTCTTCCTACTACTTCAACGTTAATAAAATTTTCCTTTGACAGCCTAAACTAGTGCCTAGTTTAAAGTGACTTCAGTTTGCCAGCTTTGGTAACAAGTTGATAAAATTTGCCATCCTGTATATTTATGATCACTGGTATTATTCATTCTGCATCAGTTTTTGCCTAGTGTACACCGGTACTTTAATTCTCACATTCTGTCCAACTGAAGGATTTGGAATTTTCTTATACGAAGCTGCTTTCATTTTCTTTGCTTGCAATTGAAGACCTTCTTTGACAGTCTCTTAACTTTATTAACACCTTTGGAAGTTAGGCGTCTCGTCACTATTATCAGTTGGTACCGATGTCTTGATGCTTCTTCTCCTGCTGCAACCGCACTTTCTCCCTGTGTTCCTTCCAGTATTTGGTTCACTGGAATCATTTCCTTCACCGTATCTTCCCTTTTTCTTGAGTGAGGCATAGTAATGTTTAAAATTGTTTCCAGATCTTCTTCAGTGTCTACATTATTTATTACATCACGTGAAATAACTAAGCTGGCGATGCTCATTTTCACTGGAACACCAAAACATAGCTACATATGATGAACATATCCCTTCATGATAAGCAATAATTTTCATTCCTTGCACAAATCTTAACACTTCAGACCATTTTTGATTTGGTCCTTTGACTGATCCCTGAGAGTGATTTCGCCTCGGCTTCCCATCTTTATATCATTGCACAATCCACGTAAATTTTGTGTGCTTTCATTACAAAACTACCTGTTATTATCAGAATGAAGGATTTTTGGGTCATAAAAGGAGGTGAAAATACCCAAAAGATGTAATGCTACATGAGCCCGTTTTGAAGCTAGCGCTCAGAGGATAATAAATTTTGTCAGATGATTCTGGTATACAAGTATGAACTTCGAGTCAGTGTCTGAGTTTGCCTGCATGTCAAACAAGTCAGTTTCGCATCGTGAATTCATTGCACTGTTTGTGATATGTTTCTTTGCAACACCCCATTTCAGTGTTTATTGTTTTTTCTGACGTGCTCCACATAACCTCAAATAAGTAACTAATCATCATGGTTTGGCTGCTATGGCCTATAGGAACATGGGTCTCTGTACTTCATTAAATAATACATCAAAACAAACGTAATAATAAATTTCTTCTTTTCTAGCAGACGCCGGTGCCATAAGTTTCTCTTCACCTCCGATGTTGAGAACATGATATCACTTCAAAAGTCTGTAGCGAACAGGTGTTTTATTGGCCGCGGTATTTACATTTTTTACTTCACTTAACAGAATATGGAGCTGCTCAGTAGTTACATTTAAAGTGTTGACTTACTTCTTATTATTCACTGATGCACTTAAAAGTTCGTTAAGTCTGTAACACATAACATCACTCATTGTGATGCAAAGCCCCAGATGGCCCCAGATGAAAAACAACACCACTAAAATGAATCAGAAAGATGACCATACTTGCACACACAATACAGACTGAAGCTACACACCAGTGAGACAAAAAAATTGCCAACAGAGGAACATTTCTCAACCTGCATGGTGGAATTGGTAGTCTTCATTCCTTTTTACCGTTTCGCATGAGTAAATCTTAAGATTTACCAATGTGTTCTGGTAAAAGTTCAAAATCTGTCCATAGAGTAAGAAATTTTCCACTGTTACCAAACCGCTATGGAAACTTTTGGGTTTCACCGGTAAATTCTAGGATTTGCCAATTATCTTACTTTCACGGTAATATGTAGACAGACGGAAAAAATTGCCAGGAAAAAAAAACATTAATGTAGAGTAGTGACATTTAGCGAATTCATTTGTGTTTAACACTGCATGGTCACTGGTTAGTGAAGAAACGAGATAAGCCATTGAAATTGTAAAAGGCTGGCACCTAATAACAAGTGTATCCGCCAGAATGTTGGATGCAAGCATGCAGACGTGCATGAATTTTATTGTACAAGTGCTGGATGCCAGTTTGTGACGTGGAGTTCCATGTCTGAACCGTGCGCAGCTCGCGGTCATACCGTTTACTGCTCATCATCTTCTTTTTCTGGTTCTGTCACCTAGTTTTTATTTTCATTAGATTTACTGGTGTCACTAAGTTGCTGGTTTGCTTGCCCGTGAGTGGCAGCAGCAGCGGTTATCGATAAGTGCATTGTCATACTATCTCTGGAGTGACAGTTGCTGGTATTTCCGGGTCGTCGTGTGTCTGGAGTTCGTGAGGACAGAGGAGGGGGGGGGGGGGGGGGCGAAATAGTCGGCGACGCAGCGCCAGTGAGGCGCGGACAGCCAGTACTTGACGACCGCTGGCCATACACGTGAACTGTCCGACGGAAGGAGATTGGAGCGGGAACGACCGCCGGTTGTTCGTTCGGTTGGTCGTCTCACTGGGCGACTTGTATTTGGTCTTTTAACCGTTTCTGGGCCTCGTCAGTAGGTCATCTTCCCGGACGTGGGTCGATTCCTTCCTCGTGCAAAGATGTCGTCGCCGATGGGCAAGAGTTATCTCTGCATGGTTAGATCCGAGCCAGTGTACCCGGGTTTCCGAGTTCCGAACGGACATCAAGGAGTCGGTATGAAGCAGCAGTGAGGTCCGGACAGCCAAGACCAGCCCGACGGTTGCCGACACACGTGACTTCAGTGGGGAGAACCGTGGTTGGTCGTTCGGTCGGTCGACTCATCCGAAACTCATCGGAAGACGTGTATTTGGTCGCCGACCGCTTGTGGAAACTCTGTGTGTGTGTGACTTGTCATCTCTCCCTGTTGTTCCACGGTGATTGGTTTTAGGATTGTCGGAGTTCTTGGTGTAAGTGAACTGTGTGTAGCTTCTGTGATTTCCGTTGAGCAGATGAATGCTGTCTGCGTATTGGAGTAGTCAGTCAGTCGGTTGCGACAGAGGGAATTGATTAGGTTGTTGGTGGTTCGTCAGCCGTCACTGGGTTGTTCTGCCACGCGATTATTTAACGTTACTCTTGGCTGCCCGTCTCACCTAACCTGTTGTCAGAGTTTCCTCCCCAGGCCGACCCTTGTAGCACTTCTGAGCACCACTGTTCCGTTGTTCGTGATTGTGATTTTCTTTTGTCACGAGTACTGTGCCAGGCCTTTCGCCATGTATTAATTTTGTCTGTTCCATGTTCAGTATGTGGCCTTCAGACGAACCTTATGTAAAGTATTTTAAGGTTAGATCTTCAACTGTGTTTTATTTAAAATTCTTGTTTGCTCTGTATTTAGGCCTTCAGCCGCGTTTATTTTAAAATCTGTGGCTTTCAGCCGCAATGTGTAAATTCCTGTCCGTATGTGAGACGCCCTGCTAAACCCACAGGACAGGACAGGTAGTTGGAATTGTGGAATGGGGCGCAAATGTCGGCTGTCAGTTACACTCGAACACATAACTTTATTTATTTGACCAAAAATTACAGTACAAATTCTTGAACTTAGTTATTGGCTAAATACGCCACACTCTCTTATGCCTTAATGGCACAACCACTCTAATTTTAAAAAGCCGCTCATTAACTCAAAATACAGACGCCAAAATGAATATTTAGAAGGCAGAAGGCCTCACTTTTAGATATTTTTATAATCTGGCTGAAGACCCAAAAATCTAACACTTGAAAAGCAACAACCTTAATTTAAAGATGGCTGAAGGCCGATAATTTAAGACTCAAGGTAAAATTAAATAAAAAAACACAAGGCAGAAGGCCTTATCTTCAATTAGGCTGAAGGCCCCAAACAGTCTGATGCTCGAAAGACAAAGATCCTTGGCTTAAAAACGGCTGAAGGCCCCGTGACTTAAAACTCAAGGTAAAATAAATTTAAACAACAAAGCCATATCATAAATTAGGCTGAAGGCCCGAAACAATCTAACACTTGACAAGCCAGGAACTTTAATTTCAAAATGGCTGAAGGCCCCTGACTTAAAACACAACTAAAATAACTTTTACTAGGCAGAAGGTCCTAGGCTCTACCTTTAAACAATATATTAATCAGGCTGAAATCCCACACTATCTAACAAGCAAGAAAGGAATTTTAATTCTAATTTTAAAACGACTGAAGGCCCATGATTCAAAACACAACTAAAATAATTTATAGTAGGCAGAAGGCCCAAGCCTTTATCTTTAAACAATATTTTAATCTTCCTGAAGACCCAAGCAATCTAACACTTCAAAAGCCAGGAACTTTAATTTTAAAGCGGCTGAAGGACCATGACCTAAAACGTCACTAAAAACAATTCAACTTTAATTCAAAACCATCGGCTATGAGCTATACAAATACACACAACACAAAATAAGAAAAGGAAGTGCAGCTAACGGCGCTCAGAAGTTTCGGGGGTCGGCCAGCACTTGAAATACTAACGTTCACTTAGGTGAGACAGGCAGTCGGCCCAATCATTCTCTATCCGACGACAACCCAAACCAACAGACAGTCAACGGACCCACCGACAAGGTAACTTGCACTCCACTCGACCAGCAAACAACCAGGAATTCAATGGAAACGTAAAAGGCATGGATGCCCACAACCAAGTATACATGAAGCTGTCGAACTACATACTTTGCTGGACAGTGACAACACGGTGAGGAAAGGACACTGCCTATATTTACGTCAAGAGCCAGGTCAGGTACCTGGAACGTTAACGGCCAGAAGGCAGAAAATTCCGCTGGTGCACTTCAATTGCAAATAACCAAATAATGTTAGATTCCACCGGACGGTGGCTAAACCTTCGCCAACTCCAACACACACGTTTTTGCTCACGGGAATGTCCCAGCAGCCAAGAACGAGAACCAAACGGCACAATGTGAACATTCTTGACTTGCTGGTAAATTGAATCCAAACTCAACTTTCGTGTCCAGGGTCGGTGACCCACGGACCTCGTAACAATAGAAACAGCCCCTCACACTTCGTAGAGACCGGGGCGGGCCCGGCCAAACTACGCCCCGCAGAGATTTCCTCGCTGACGCCAACCGACCGACTGCCACACATCAGCACGGAGACAGCACTAAAATAATTGAGCAGTCGATATAAGAAGCTACACACAATTTCACAAACACTAGGACGAAGAAGGCAACCAATGCTAAAAGCAGTGACCGAGCAATGACACGGTGAAACCACGAGACACACACCGCCAAACAAAAGTTACCGGCGAGCTAATACACGACGTCCGGTAAGACGACCAACCAACGATCAACCAAGACAGTTCCCAGTTCAAGTCATGTGTGCCGTCGACTGTCGGGCGAGTCATGGCTATCCAAGTCTCACTACTGCTCCAACCCGACCGACTTCCACCGCGTCCCAACTCTACGACTGCTAGGTCTGAACTGCACTGCAGGTGCATTCCAACTCTCTGGCAGATCCGAAATAACTCCGAACACACGACAGCCGGGAAGTAATAGCAAGCAGTAAAGTTAATTCGCCAGGGCTTATACCTATAAGCGCCGTTGCTGCCGCTCACGGGCAGGCAAGGCGGCAACTCAGTGACACTGTAAGTAGGCTGTTTAGGTTTTTAAATTGGTAACGCCACGTAGCGCTCTGTATGAAAATACTGGCTGTGCTGTGTGCAGTCTGTGGCTAGTTTGCATCGTTGTCTGCCATTGTAGTGTTGGGCAGCGGCAGCTGGATGTGAACAGCGCGTAGCGTTGCGCAGTTGGAGGTGAGCCGCCAGCAGTGGTGGATGTGGGGAGAGAGATGGCGGTGTTTTGAAATTTGTAAGACTGGATGTAACTGATATATATATTATGAGTATTAAGGTAAATACATTGTTTGTTCTCTAGTAGAATCTTTCATTTGCTAACTATGCCTAAGTCAGATTGCGTTGCGCTAAAAATATTGTGTCACGATAAGCACAGTCATGTATAAATTATTCTAAGGGGACGTTTCATAACACCAGTAATTGAAATTAACGTAACGAGGCGGTAGTACACTAAAAACAGGATGTCAAATGAGATATGGCACGAACACCAGCCACGTACGACTCAGTGAGGTTTCTCTTTAATTATGTTGAAGTTTTTAAATGGTCTTCAGCCGTATTGTATAAATGCTTATCTTAAGGTTTGTCTCTATTTATTTTGAATAATTATTTGGGCCTTCAGCCGTCAAGATATTTCAAGTTTTCTTAAGTTTTTCTGTTGTACTGTGTAAATGCTTGACTTTCAAGGTTACATTTTATTATGTTGAAAAATTATTGGGCTTTCAGCCTAGGAATTAATTTGAATTTTCATTTTATCCAAGATTTGTAAATGCTTTCCTTTCCTTATCTGAGATATTATTTGGACCTTTAGCCGTGGAGATATTTTAATTAATTAAGGCCTTCAGCCGTTTGTCTAAATTCTTGTGCCTTAAAAGGAATTACTTAAGGATATTTTAATTTGGTTCGGGCATAGTGGAATTCACGCTAAGAGGCGTCTGGCTCGGAGCTCTTCTTGAAGTAACCAATTTGTATCAGTTCGATGAGTCACTGGGATGCCAAGTGCTGCTGAAATTGCTGCTGCAGATGCAGTAAGATGCGCCAGAGCCATAGGCTGAATACGATGGTCTTCCCACTCTGTGGTGCCACGTGGCCGCTCGGAGCTAGGGTTTCTTACGACCATACATTCCATGACCACCGCGGTCAGCAATCATGTACAATGGCTACATTCCTTACAAGTCCTTTTGCAATATCTCAGAACGAACATTCAGTTCTCGTAGCACTATTTCAAGGTCTCGTTCAAACTCAGGGAGGTGTGTTGATGACGGCGACTTTGCCGCCTTAAAGGTATTGTTGACTAATATCAACTCATCGTGTCCAATCCTAAAGGTAACTAACGCCCACGACCGTTACAGCGTGTATTTAAAACAAACCTGATTTTCATCCTCACAGCGACGCTCTAGCGCCACTCTTATGCGACGAGCGCGAAAATTGAATACACGTCATCTTTAGATGTGGCAAAATGGATAATATTTTCGTTTATATCGCACAAATTCTTCTTCGTATTTCTCTTTTATCTTGCCAATGTATATAGAGTATTGTTAATTTTACAATGTAGCAAAATATTGCGATTTGCTATTTGTCATGAAAGAATTGAGATGCTCTATACAAAAACCACATTTTATTGTTTATAAACTGCAAATTAAATCTGAAGAAACTGCAAAAAGACAGGAAATTAAAGAGATTAGCTCTGAATAAATTGAAAGATCGAGAGGTTGAGAGTTTCAGTAGATGATTATTAGAAGGCGAATGGATAACACTTACAGATGAAATAGTGAAGGAAGCAAAGGTCAAATATGTAAAAAGACAACACCTATTAGAAATCCTTGGATATCAGAGGAGACATTGAATTTCATTCATGAAAGGAGAAGAGGTAAATGTGTAGCAAACATAGCAGGCGAAAGGGAATCAAACATGTAAAAAAAAATAACGTTAATAGACAGTGCAATTTGGGTAACCATGAAAAGTTAGAGAAGATGTGTAATAATTTAGAAGCATATTTCAATAGGGTGGAGATAGATACCGCCTACAGGAAAATTGAAGACGTCTTTGGAGGAAAAACAAACGCCCTTAGGAATGTGAAGAACTCAGATGGAAAACGAGTACCTGGCAAAGAAAGGAAAGCTGAAAGGGCGAAGGAGTATATAGAGAGTCTACACAATAGAAATGAACCTGAAGGCATTATTATAGAAACGAAAGAGGACGTAGATAAAAATGAAATGTAAGTTACTGCGAGGGCAATTCGACATAGCACTGAAAGACCTAATTGGAAAAAGGCCCGTGGAGTAGACGACATTCCTTCAGAACTACTGCTACCCATTGGAGAGTCAGCAATGACAAAAGTGTTCCATTTGGTTAGCAATATGTATGAGACAAGTGAAATACCCTCAGACTTCATGAAGAATTTAATAATACCAATTGCAAAAAAGCAGATTCTGACATGTGTGAAGTTTGAAAAGTTCAATGTTGGAACATACTAAAACGAATTATTTAGAGCAGGGCTTCCCAACGCGTGGTCCGCTGACCCCTTAGGGGTCCACCGGCTCTTTCTAGGGGGTCCGCGGCTACCTCTCACCAAATCGTGTAAAATAATGAGTAAGAATATTGAATAAAAATGTGAAAATAAGATCATCACTAATGTTTTTTTCGTCTGAAAAACATGTGTACTTTTACTTCAGATCGTATTCCGAAACAGCCTTTGCGGTTCCTAAATGAGGATGCATATGCAGTTTAGTGCCGGAGAATGCGGCCTCTCTGATCGACTGTTTAGCAACAATACGGGGGTCGTTTGTGCGCCGGCTCACGGCGCTAGATGCGCTGAAACCTTTTACGCATGCGCGGAGCGGGCTTTGTCGACCAATCACAGCGCTCGCTGGCACGAATGCGGCTCCAGGCATAGTTAAATGTTAAACTTGCTTTGTCAGTGCATGTAGGGAAGCAGCCTACTCACGCCGTAATAAATTCACATCAGTCTTTCCATTGTGTGCCAGCCGAGTCCTCTGTAACTAGCTCTGACGTCATAAATGTTGCGCAATACTTTAAAAACCAAGTAAATAACCTGAAACGCTTCTGGCACGTCAGGAGTAATACTAAATCAGTATGTGTTGAATGTCAGTTCAATAACTTTAACCATTTTCAAAATTTGGACGTTTTTCTGTAAAAATCATTGGCGCAACAGAAAAGAGCTAGAGACTTAAAAATTTATATTTAGATTTCTTTTTCATAATAATTTAATAGAAACAGTACTTTGGATCTCACAAATTAAGATTTCAGTTGAAATTCAATATTTTCTGGTTTTTGTCTTAAAAATTAAGGAAGCAAGATAGATTAAGTAGGCTAATAAATAAGGCAAGGATGTTTATATTTACGTAGAATGGAGATCCTCTATAATCATAAAGATGTGAGAAGTTTCAATTGAATAACTATATAACTATAGCGTTAGCGTATCTCCAAAGGGCAAGTTCAGAGCTCGTCTACTGCGTGTAGTGTAATTAAATTAATTCTCTCGCCCAAAATATTTTACCTAGCCACGTCAGACTTTTTTTATGATTACTTACCTGTGTGCTGAATGCACATTTAAATTGAGAGCTTCATCGGCCATCAGCAAAGGAAGCGATGATTTATTCAATAACTTAAAGTGGTACATTACTAGCCCAGCGGCTAGTCGGGAGAGCCGATTTGATCAGGCGTTCCCTTATCCGTCCGCACAGGGGCATTATATATAAGAACGCTGCGCGAGAGAGGAAGGCCCCAGTTCTCTCCAGGCGCAGATTAGCACACCATCTGTGCCGGCCGAAGTGGCCGTGCGGTTAAAGGCGCAGCAGTCTGGAACCGCTACGGTTGCAGGTTCGAATCCTGCCTCGGGCATGGATGTTTGTGATGTCCTTAGGTTCGTTAGGTTTAACCAGTTCTAAGTTCTAGGGGACTAATGACCTCAGCAGTTGAGTCCCATAGTGCTCAGAGCCATTTAAACCATTTTTGAACACCATCTGTGCCGGGAGTCACGTCGCGTCAGTATCATTGCTATAAACAGCCTCGGATGCCGTATTAAGTTACTCGGGATACGCGTAACCATGAAATCATTTTCGAGTGAAGTATTAATTCGGGGATGACTTTAGTTATATATCTTCAGTTTGCGTATGTCGTGTTTTCACGTGCCGCCGCGGGACATTCTACCATTATTTAGCATGGCGTTTGATGAACATTATCATCAAATTATAGCGAGCATTCATTTAAACATTTAATTTGGACAGTTACAGTTGCATAAGCGCATTAGACTCTGAACTGCTCTGTTAGTCAGGTTGTGTGGCTTTATTTTTTTTTTCATCTGTGACTTTCAGATTACAGAGAAAGTTTTTTTCATGATCGTTTTTGATTATGAATCCCAGACAATCTCCTAATTCCTCAGAGCTATAAGCTGTAGCTATAAGTGTATTTCTCAGATGAAGAGGGCACTAGGAATTCTAATTACAGGATTCACGTATTGCTAATCACTTTCTGGTTGCCAAAATTGTAGTTAGAGAGCCAGTGTTGAGAACGGCAAAACAACAGCATAAATAATAGGAACATTTAAATAACAATAATTCTACCCGCCACCCCACATGTGGTGCATCGGCCGGGAAATGCATTTATTCTACATTACAAAACAAACAATAATTCTACCCACTGCCCCACATATGGTTAATCGGCAGGGAAATGCATTCTTTTCTACATAACAAAACATTTTACATTTTAAAACAAACTAATTCCTCCCGCCGCCCAACATGCACAACCTATTTAATAAGTCGATTTTTGACCAGTTTATTACTTCTAACATGGATCGGTGGCTGAAGTAAGGATCATTGAAGAAGGCTGCAGTTTCTCCATCGCCTTCACAACATGGCAAGTCTCCAGTTGAAATGAATCAGGAGGGAGGACGACCAAAGGAAGACTTTACATCCATTTGAACATTTTTCTTCGGATTTCACGAAAAACCGCACACACACACACACACACACACACACACACACACACACACACACACACAGACACACACACACAACTGTTACGAAATATGCATGGTCGTTACACAACAGTAGCCAAATAGTGGAAATGAACAGACCATAAGCGACAGCTTGTCAACAGTGGACAGTTTGGACGTGACTTCATTGCTCTTGGAGGAAGAAAGCTCCATCGTGTGAAATTTCATTTACCAAGTAATTTTAATCAGGCTATAGTGTGTTGAACAAAGGGAGTAAATCCACTAGTAAGTGTCTGGATACAGTGGGAATTCAAATTGGATCGTTAATTTCAGGTTGTTTTCATTCATTTCTAAACTAAAAACTATTGATACTTCGAGTGGGGGAGTGAGGGGATCATTGGGAACGTGGCACTTGCATTACGAAGCTTTCAGTTCCCATGGCTTTCGCTCTGAAATTTAAAACTTACTGTGTTCTTGACTGACTAGGGGTTCGCCATGGATTTTCGACTGAAGAAGGGGTCCGCCAGCTGAAAAGGTTGGGAAGCCCTGATTTAGAGAATAACGGAAAAACTGGTATACGTTGATATCCTGGAGAAGATCAGTTTGGGTTCCGGATAAATGTTGGAACACGCGACAAAATACTGACCTTACGACTTCACTTAGAGTTGGGTAAAGAGGATGTAAACGTATTTTATAGTATCTGTACACTTAAAGAAATACATTCACAATTTTGACTAGAAAACTCTCTTTGAAGTTCTGATAGTAGCAGTGTTAAAATAAAGAGACCAAAAGGCTAATAGAACTTGCTCAGAAACCAGATGGCAGTTATAGGAGTCGATGGACAAGAAACAGAATTAGTGGCTGAGAAGGAAGCGAGACAGGGTAGCAGCATGACCCCGATATTATTTAATCTTACTGAGCAAGCAGTCAAGTAAACAAAGAAAAATTGGTAGTAGAAGTGAAAATTCAGGGGAAATAAATGTGAAGTTGAGGCTCGTCGATGATGTAATTCTGCCCGACACAGCGAGGAACTTGGAAGAACATTTTATAATAATGGACAATGTCTTGAAGCGAGTATGTAAGATGAACGTCAACAAAACCAAAACAAGGATAATTCTGCTGTACTATTTGAACATATCTACTCAGCGAAATTGGTGTGACATTCCATATGACTCTGTATTCTGTATATATTACTTAGGTTCCCATTGACTATCGCGTGGCCGCACTGTCAGTGCTGGTACATGATAAGTCAGTAAACAAGTAATGCAGTTTGAAGAACTGTAATTTTATGTTTCCTAGTTTTTATTTGTCTTATAAGGTTTTGTATTGTAGTTTTAATGGCCCAGCTTAAAAATTAACCTTGTCGTTCGAAACTAGTCTCCAGCACAACAAAACGCAACTGTGACAGAATTACAATAAAGAATTAATGTTATCCTCGTTGTTGATCTCGTACTGACTTCATGGTGTAAATAAATGACGATTTTCTGATGGGAATGTGCTTATCCATTACTTACAGACAAAAGATCACAAGCAACAAAATTTTGTCCAGTACATTAACACGTGTTTCTAGACACAAGTGTTTTGTGACGGTTGTGTCTGGGGATTTGTGTACAGTTACAGGAAACACATAGTCTAGGAGCTGTAGGCACAACCTGTATTTGTTCTCAACGTCAGCAACACTCACTATTTCACAGTGGACGTCTTTTAAGTCCGTCCATGAGTAACTTTATATACAACATCCGAAACAGTACAAATTTATCTAATCCACTGCGGCAGTTTTCCGCTATATTGATAAAAAGATTGTATTCTAAAGAAGCGTACAAGCCAAATTCCGTTACTTTTACCTAGTAGTTTGATGTTGAAGGAGCTCATGGCTAAAGACGAGCCCCCCCCCCCCCCCCCCCCCCCGGCCTAAATGTCTTCTTTGTGTGACTTACGTGTTTCTTACGCAAAGGCCCCTCTACGTTTTCAGCAACCATCCCTTTAAGTTAATGGACTTTTCCTATTCTGATTTGTAAATTTGTGTGTAATAATATTTTCTCCGAACTCCCTAACTCACGGTCACTTATCGCTTCAAGTAGTGTAGCACAACAAGGAAAATCACTACAGTGTCCACTGTGCAACACTAAAGACGCCCTTCGCCACGGCACAACAATTACGAGAAATTCAGTATCTGAAGCTCTTAGTCAATCGAAAGAGCTACCTGCTGGAAACTGAGAATTCCGTTTCATTCCCGAATGCGCAGAGGCGAGAAGCGACAGTTTAATCTTGTCATGTGCTTCTCACGCGAAGCCAAGACATAGGGACGTTGTCACAGTAATGACGATGGATGACTGCGATCCTAACCATTAACGAATTACCTGCAGGAAAGGGTAAAGTTAAGGACAGTTCCGTCGATTTTTTAAAAAAAGGAGGATTCTGAAGTTTAACAACGAACCAAAATTTCAGCAGTTGATGTGCAAAAAAATTAATAAATAACAAAATCTACTACTAAAGAAATAGACATGTCACTAGTACTAACACATACTAGAGTTAACAGTTCTCTCAAACTATGGACTGTCATTAAATTACAATATACTCTACAGAATAACTATGTATATCAGTTTTCCTAGTAATTTCATCCCCACGAATGCTTCTAAAATAATTTGATGTGTTGGCAGAAGAGCCAACACCGTGTTGCTAGAGGAGGCCGAAATGCACGCGTTTAAGCTCACGCAGACTGGCGTGAGGTCTGGAACAGTTAAAGAAGTTGAGTCTAATAAATAAAGTATGAAGCTCTTGGAATACTTAACTTTAATCCACAATTGGAGAACATCGCTCTTGTTGATACATGAATTATAATCTCAATATAAACTGGTAATGGCTCCTTGCTAGGTCGTAGCAAATGACGTAGGTGAAGGCTATGCTAACTATCGTCTCGGCAAATGAGAGCGTATTTGTCAGTGATCCATCTCTGGCAAAGACGGCTGTACAACTGGGGCGAGTGCTAGGACGTCTCTCTAGACCTGCCGTGTGGCGGCGCTCGGTCTGCAATCACTGACAATGGCAGCACGCGAGTCCGACGTATACAAAAGGACCGCGGCCGATTTAAAGGCTACCACCTAGCACGTGTGGTGTCCGGCGGTGCCACCACATAATTTAATTAATTAAATATGAAGAATAAGTCTTTTATACGTATATTAGTTCAAAATATGAGTCTTAACGCTTTGTATGGACTGATTTTATTTTTGGTACATTTGTACTGTTTATATTTTCCTTACCCAAAGACGTACGTTAATATGTTCAGTATGGTGACTCCTCCTACTCAGTATTACGTAATTTGTCGCTAAAATTATTACGAAGCTAAATGACTGATGGATCACTGTAATAGAAGAGTTTCTGGAAATCCTATATTTGTAGAAATATTTAGTGGTAACTTCACTCGGGATGGAGATTAAGTTCTCATTTCATATAAGACTGCCCATTGATGACTTTAAGCCGCTATTCTGTACCTTCGCACTGTCTTTATTTATACAGGGTCAAGCGATGGGCAGTTGCTTGATGTCTTTAAGCCGCTATTCTGTACCTTCGTACTGTCTTTATTTGTACAGGGTGAAGCGAAATCAGTGCAAACGCGCTTCGCAGTGCTATGCCAGCGATAAAAAATGTTGTCTCATAACATTTAGTCTGCGAGTACATCCGACAGAAAAAGGACGTTATACAGTGGCAATCTGGCAACACTGTAACCAACTGTATGGTAACTACCTCTGTCTGCAAGAGTCATTTGTGCTGTAGAGTTGATGCAGTAGACAGGGTTTTGGGTTAGCACCCAGGACGTCGATGGTTCGAAACTCGGTTGAGGCATATGCTTTTTATTTGGTAAATGTAGTCGAGGTGGTACGGTATCTGGCGTCTTAACCGTCAACAGAGACTGCAGCGGGTCCTCTAGAAAACATTTGCACTTACGTACTACAATCGTAGAAAAGGAAGATTGATAAGCTTTGAAAGAAGCCCTCTCCACGTCGTGGGCATGAATTTATTTGCACCATTGATGTAAAACCTGTTTTCTTTGTACCCTCCTTCAGTGGTACCGTAGATTAGTACCAATTATTATTCTTGAATCGTTCACGTCCATTACATGCATTAGGGCCCTACGTTTCCTGTAGGACTAGCAACGTGCTTTGCGAATAATATCCATACTCGGTTACTATTTGTAGCTATGTGTTGTGACCATAGTCCCACTAATAATGCCTTTCTGGTAACCGCATTCTGTGTAGTACTTATCTCATTGAATTATTATTATTATTATTATGTCTATGGGGCTGTGGAAACATCGCGTCTGCTACCGTTAAAGAAACAGTGTAATTCGAAACCGAGCATTTCACAATTAGTGGTGTCGGGATGAATCACGCAGAACAGAGGGATAATGCGCGTTAGGAGGAACAATGCACAGAACCGACCGCGTGTTTATACTTTGAGCTGTCCACCAGACAGGGACTAGTTCGAGCAGAGTAACGCATCTGTGACAGACTCCAATGTACATGCGTACATGTTGTCGAATTTTCTCATTGTAAACATCTAAACCAGTGTGGCAGATGTTTGGCGCACACAAATGATGAATATGCTGATATGCTTCTGGCCCTTGGTGCATCTGATAACCGGGCTGGTGTTGCCACTCTTGAATATGCTGCTAGACATCCTCGTCGACGCCATCGAGATACAAATGTGTTTCCTTGTCTGGTGTTGTGCCTTCGGGAGTCATGTTCTCTCCTTCTACCATCGCGTAACAGAGGTCGTCCGTGGACTCGAAGTACTCCGGCTAATGGGGAAGTTATTCTGGAGGTCGTACATCAAGAACCTTAGCGAAGGACACGTAGCGTAGCAAGGCAGCTGCGTGTGTCGCAACCCACGGGCGTTAACGGGGGTAGGACGTCAAACGGGCCGACTTGGAGGAGAAGAGGCCCCACAGAGGACATTTTAATTTCCACTGTCTATACTTTTACAAATAAATTCATATAACTTTAACAGCATGACCAGGAAGAATTCAGGATTCATACTCATATCAGTGGAAGCTCAAAAACGTAAGAAAACACATGTTCTTTACATGTGAAACTTCATCATTTTTTCACTTACTACTGGCTGCATTTGTTGCAATAGGCACACTTTTCTTTCTGAGTAAGAGAGGTTCTTCGATGACTTTTGCACAGCATACAAACCATAGTTGCAGGTGTATGAAACTTTAGAAGTTATTTAATTTATGAAAAAATGAATGAACTGTTACATTTTAAACTTCATGTTTAGAAAAAACTCAAGTTTTGTAGTTAATTATCTCAATTTTTTCCTCAGTTTTTTAATAGATTTGGAAAATTCTAGAGTTTCATACACCTGTAACTACTGTTTGTATGCTATGAAGAATTCATCGAAGAATCTCTCTTACTTAGGAAGGAAAGTGTACCTATAGCAACAAATGCAGCCATTAATAAGTGAAAAAATGGTGAAATTTCACATCTAAAAAAATGTGTTTTGCTACGTTTTTGAACTTCGACTGCGATGAGTGTGAGTCCTCAATCCTTCCTGGTGACAAAGGTTTATGAATTTATTTGTAAAAGTATAGACAGTAGAAACTAAAATGTCCTGTGGAGACTCTCCTGCTTCAAGTCGGCCCGTTTGACGTCCTACCCCCCTTAACGTGCTGCACCCCAATCATCATGCTTGCACGCAATAGCTGCAACCTGCAGCGGTTGCAATTCTGTGAATGGTTCCAACAACAAGAGGAAGCCAATGATAACCTCGTGAACACCGTAATATGGTCGGATGAAGAGGGAATCACTCGTGAGGGTGCCTTCAATATGCACAATGCTCACCATTGTCGTGATGTTAACCCGAACGTCACCCGCGACCGTGGATATCAAGTTCGCTTTGGTAACAACGTCTGGGCCAGAATATTAGATGACAGGTGTTTGGGCCTCTACATGTTGCCTGACCGGTTGACTGCACGAATGTATCATGCATTCCTCTCAACCATCTGCGCTGGAAGATGTTCCATTACATGTTCAGCAGAAGATATGGTTCAAATATTATAGTGCACCTCCACACTCTGGAATTAATGTGCGACGGTATTTGGACAGAACATTTCCTGGGAAATGGTTAGACGTGTAGGTCCAGTTGTATGGCCACCGCGTTAGGTTGACCTAAATCCCTTGCGTTTCTTCCTGTGGCGATACCTGAAGGAGAACCTGTACTCTGCTCCTCCGAAGAATGTGGAGGAGTTGGTAGCACGTATTGATGAAGCTCTTGTTACTGTGGACGCCGATTTCCTGCGAAGGATCCACAGCTGTATGACCCAGCGGGTCGCGCAATGTCAGGACGTGCAGGGTGCTCGCTTTGAGCATCATTTGTTCTGAGGACAACGTATTCTGTTGTGAAGGTCATTCGGTCATTAATTCGGACATTATTATTGCGACTAGTTGCTAATGACAGACATCTGAGCGCTCATATTACATGTAGTATAAATGGCAAGTACATGTTGTGTTGTTGTACTGTGCTATCATGTTTAGCTTCTCGAAATTGATATTGTTTTTGTAGTTATTCTGTCATATGACAGGTCATTTGTTTCCTCTCTATTTCTAATTTGTCTAACCACAAATTTGTCATGTTCAGCGTTATAAAGTGTTTCAAATATAGCATACAAGTGATCTAAGAAACGGTGTGTATTGCAGTATGAATAGTCAGAATCAAATTAGCAAATAAAAAATTGCGGACCAACCCAGGATTGAACCCTCGACTACCTGCATGCTAGCCCAAAACTGTATCCACTGCACCTACTGCATGCGGACAAATAAGGTGTGCTATCTAAGACACCTACCGTACATGTTGTTAAAGTGTTGTTAGATTGCCACACTTTACCGTCCTTTTTCTGTAGTCTCCGGACGAAATTTCGTGAGAGACTTTTTTTATCCCTGGCATGCGAGGAGTCGCGCTGCGAAGCTCGAGTGCGCGAATTTCGCTTCAGCCTGTTTATGCCTGCTTCCCCAGCTCTATCTACATAAAACACATTCCGAGACGTAAAGTTATCTCTACGTATAATTGTAGCACAGTACATACACGCTCTGCATGAATTACTTCTGAATACTACAGTTTTCACTCACTTTACACGACTTTCCACAACGGTATTTCATTATCAATTTCAATTACAGTACCTTTCTGAGCCTCTCGGATATCCTGGCACAATCGTCCGACAAACACCATTACTCTTCTCACCGACGTTCCACTGTCTCCGTTCTCTATTCCTGTGATTTTACATTAGTTTTAATTTCTTTAGGCATAATACTTACACAGCACGAAATATACACTTTATAACATTTTATACATAAGCTTATCAACATCTTGCAATGTAGGTGGCATCATTGAAAGAAGAAGTAAAACGTGTGATATACTGCGAACTATGGATGAAGAGTGATAGGCAAATTCCATATTTCCAAATTTCTGGAAAGCATTTGCCACGGTGCTCCATTGCAAAGCCTTTTACCGAAGGTACGGGCGTATGGCATAAGTTCACAGATATGTGAGTGGCTCGAAGACTTGTTACACAATAGAACTCAGTATGCTGTCATCGATAAGGACGTCCCCAGGAGTGCCCCAGAGAAATGTGACAGGCCCGCTGTTGTTCTCTACAGAGGGGTCCAAAAAATGTATCCACTGTTTAAAAGTCCATAACTGGAAAACTAATTGACGGAGTTGTCTCATCTTTGGTAGTGTAAGAGTTTGTAGTTCCGCAATCACCATACAAGCGTTGTATTACGTTGTTTTATTTAGTCAGATGACAGTCTCCAGATAGTGTTTTGTTCTTAGTTGCACCTAATTACTCGAGTAAACATGGCTGGCGCAAGGCTTACATTCGATGAAAGGAAATCAGTTTTGAAGTGGTATTTTAAGTACGAAAACATTAATGATGTTCAACGGCAATGGCGAAATGAGTATCAAACAGAGCCACCAACACGTTTAACGATTCGAGACAAATTTGAAGCCGAACGCTGTGTTAGAGATGTACACAAATAACGATCTGGACGACCTGTAACAGTAACAAGTCCAGCTAATTCCCGTCGAGTGTTACAACAATTCACTCGCTCGCCACAGAAATCTGTGAGACAGTGTGCCCGTGAAACTGGGGTGAGTCCTTCAAGTGTTCGAGTAATTTTGAAGACAGCAAAGTGGAAGTGCTATATCTCACGATTGCTACACGCAATGAACGAGGACGACCCAGATCGTAGAATGGAGTACTGCAAGTGGTTTACTAACATGGTACGCAACGATGAAGAGAGTGCAGAGATGATTGTGTGGCCTGATGAGGCACAGTTTACACTCAATGGTACAGTAAATCGCCACAATTGCATCTACAGGGCCGCCGAAAATCCGAACGTCCATAAAGAGACAGCCGCGAATTTGCAAGGAGTAAATGTGTGGTGTGGGGTGCGTTACCGAGGCTTGATTGGGCCATTCTTCTTTGACGGCACAGTTACCGGTGAGATGTACCTTCAGAAGCGTCAGACATCCATTTTACCTGCCATCCGAGACTTGTATGGAGACGGAAGATATTACTTTCAACAAGATTGTGCCCCAGCCCACTACCAAAATCGTGTTAGGGCTTATCTCGACGAAAATCTACCAGGAAGATAGATAGACCGTAGAGGTGCTGTGGAGTATCCACCACGTTCCCCAGGCCTAACTCCTCTGGACTTTCACCTGTGGGGAACACTAAAGGACGTCGTTTATCGACAAAAGGCACGCACATTGAATGAACTTCGAGAATCCAAATATCCAAAGTAACACGCTGCAGTCAGTAGTTGGTGCTGCAGTTCGGTGGCATCGTTTGTGTGTGGATTTTAATGGTGACCATTTCGAACACCTACAGTGATACCTTTAAGTTGGACTTTAAGCTACACTTTCACCAAAACAACTTCGTCAATTAGTTTGCAAGTTATATATGATTTGGCCGACAGGGTGGGTAACAATATGCGGTTGTTTGCTTCTGATGACATTGAGTATGGTAAAATATCGAAGTTGTTTGACTGTAGGAGGATAAACGGTGACTTAGACAAAATTTCCAGTTAGTGTGATGATTGACAGCTAGGTATAAATAGAAAAGAATGTAAACACGAATGAGTAGGAAGATGAAACCTGTAATGTTCGGATACAGTATTACTAGTGTCCTGCTTGACACAGTCAAGTTGTTTAAATATCTGGGCGTAGAGTTGCAAAGCCATTTGAGATGGAACGAGCATTAGAGAACAGTGGGAACGTGAATCGTCGACTTTGGTTTATTGCGACAATTTTAGGAAAGAGTGGTTCACCTGTAAAGGAGACCGCATATAAGACGTTGGTGCGATCTAATCTTGAGAACTGCACGAGTAATTGGGATACTTACTAGGTCGGATTGAAGGAAGGTACACATGGAAGAACTTCAGAGGCGGGCTGCTCTGTTTGTTAGCGATAGGTTCGAACAACACGTAAGTGTTACGGGATCCTTCAGGGACTCAAATGGGAATCCCTGGTGGGGAACACTAAAGGACGTCGTTTATCGACAAAAGCGACGCACGTTGGATAAACTTCGAGAATCCATCGTACATCCATGTGCAAATATCCAACTGAACACGTTGCAGTCAGTAGTTCGTGCTGCAGTTCGGCGGCATCGTTTGTGTGTGGGTGTTAATGGTGACCATTTCGAACACCTACAGTGATATCTTTAAGTTGGACTTCTACACTTTCACCGAAAATGAGACAACTCCGTCAATTAGTCTGCAAGTTATGGACTTTTAAACAGTGGATACATTTTTTTTGGACCCCTCTGTGTATACATAAATGATTTGGCCGACAGGGTGGGCAGCAATATGCGGTTGTTTGCTTATGATGTCATGGTGTACGGTAAAATATCAAAATTGTTTGACTGTAAGAGGATAAACGATGACTTAGACAAAATTTCCAATTGGTGTGATGATTGGCAGCTAGCTGTAAATGGCAAAGAATGTAAACTAACACGAATGAGTAGGAAGATCAAACCTGTAATGTTCGGATACCGTATTACTAGTGTCCTGCTTGACGCAGTCAAGTCGTTTAAATATCTGGGCGTAAAGTTGGAAAGCCATTTGAGATGGAACGAGCATTTGAGAACTGTGGTGGGGAAGGCGAATCGTCGACTTTGGTTTATTGCGAGAATTTTAGCGAAGGAGACCGCATATAAGACGCTGGTGCGATCTATTCTTGAGAACTGATCGGGATACGTACCAGGTCGGATTGAAGGAAGGTACACATGGAAGAACTTCAGAGGCGGGCTGCTCTGTTTGTTAGCGGTAGGTTCGAACAACACGTAAGTGTCACGGGATGCTTCAGAAACTCAAATGGGAATCCCTGGTGGAAACACGACGTTCTTTCCGAGAAACACTACTGGAAAAATTTAGAGAACCAGCATCTGAATTGTATCTATGTAGATGTAGAATGATAGCTAAGCAACCAAAGAAAATTCCGTCACAAAATTACCAACAACATCTCTCAAATATGTTTTAGGATATAGAATTTATATATTTTTGAACTGCACAGTCATCTTGTATGTTCTTAATGAGCCAACATATTCAGCTTTTCTTCCAGAATAATGTTAGCTTCATCGGACAACGCGCCTGCCGAAGTGTATATACGGAATTTTAGAAGTTCCATATTAAAATGCGTGCTCTTCATTTCTTCTGAAACGTCGTCTTAATTAATGTAGCGTCTGCGGAAAATATTGTTGAGTTCTGTGAGACTCATAATCAGATGTTCACACTTGTAACCACGAACGCAGTTCCGGCACGAATTTTGAAATATTATGTTCGACGAAATCCGAGTGCGTGGTCGGATCTATGACCAACAGCATTACGGCCGTGAAACACAATGCATCAGCGTCGCATTTGCAGCAATAACGGTTATCACGTGGATCTAGTTTGCGCATATAAAGTCAATTAACTGCTGCAGTAATAATCCAGATGAAGGGCTTCCGTGCTTTTATGCGAGCGAAACTACATTTCTGTTTATTATTCGAGATAGTACACTGGCGTAATTTCTGTGAAAACTAAAGCAATAGAAACCTTTGACCTGCTCCAGAACCCAGACCACCCCTAATGTCCTATTTGTTATCGCGTGTCAATTCATCCACATCTAAAAGAGCAGTTCAAACATTATTTTCAAGATTCTATATCGATAAATCTGAATTCGAACAGAATATAATCCATTTTCGTGTGTAGTGAAGGCGCAACACTATTTCCGTCGTTCAAGTTTAAGAAGTAACAGCTATTTACTTTAAACAACTTTCGCTACGGTCGCCGTAAACGCTGAAATTATAAAATTCGAATGGTTGTTCTTGACATTTGAACAGACTCTGTCTAAGTTAGAAGCCAATCTCATTTAACATCAAATACGGTTAGTGAAACATAACAACAGGGATGATTCAATGAATATACTAAAACCAGAGCCTGCCGCGGTGGTCTAGCGGTTCTAGGCGCTCAGTCCGGAACCGCACGACTGCTACGGTAGCCAGTTCGAATCCTGCCTCGGGCATGGATGTGTGTGATGTCCTTAGGTTAGTTAGGTTTAAGTAGTTCTAAGTTCTAGGGGACTGATGACCACCGATGTTAAGTCCCATAGTGCTCAGAACCATTTGAACCATTTGAACCAAAACCAGATGGTAACTTACAAAAAGTACAGAAATATAAATAACAGAAGAAAATAAATATGTTTAAAACATGCGTCTTTCTAATACCGCTACCAGTCACAATTTGTTGATACGCTCCTTAAGTCTTATGAAAGTGATACTGTTCTTCTTCACAGGTGAAACAAAAGGAAAAATTGTTAGCTGTTTCCATAAGTACGTTGGTTGTCATTGACTAGAAACCTAGCAATCTCTTCTATCAAATGTATGAATCGGGTAATAAGGATGTCATAGCAGAAGACAGTTTTCAGAAATTTTACTCATTAAAGATGAAACAAACATTAATAACTTAAGATATATGGAAATCATATACCTACGAACATTATTGTAAGAATGGATTTAGAAACTTCCAGTCCTTCTCTCTTTTTGATTCAGTTCCGTTGAAGTAAAATAAAGAATTTGCTGTATGTAATTATATTTAAAACTATATCTCCACAATTTCACGTTACTGTCAATCATTAAATATTACGACCGTTCGCAAATTATGGACATTTAGTAACTTCATAATGAACACTAACTGATAACACAAGACACCGCTGAATGAACTTCATAATATATGTAACTTATTCTTGTGGATTTTAGTGTACTGAATCCTAATGTGCCAAGGTTGGTTGGTTAGTTTAAAAGAGGGGAGGGGCGGGGGGGGGGGGGGGCGTGGACCAAACTGCTAGGTCATCGGTCCAGTATGATAAGCGAAACTGTGTCACCCACCATTATCTTAAAAGTACCACGGAATCTTTAAAAAATGCGTTGTTAGGGATTTAATGAAAAATATTTTATGTGATACGTTTCTTATGTGATGCTAACTGGGATACTATAGCAAGGGATCAATATCGGTCCAGTATAAACAACGTTTCGTGCAAGAGCGTCGAGGGTTGCAGGAACTTCTATTTTCACATATTCATGTCAAACTGGGCTTAACATAACATTCTGTGGAAGATTTACCCAAAGAGGGTGAATGTTTCAAGTATCTCTGTGAAAATTTTCCTCTGTTGCAAGAAATAAAAATGAAAGAAGACGTGTTGACAGTCAAAAAATGATGCTCGATTTCAGCTTTGAATAAAATACTGCTGGAAGTGACACAGAAGCTTTAGTAAATTTCAAAGATGTCTATTTTCCCAGAAAACGAGATGCACGTTACATTTGTGTTGTAGCAAACGTGCTGGAAACTGTTAAGTCGATAGGCTGCTACGTCAGCATTGAGACTTACTGTTTGAACGTGTACCTGGAATTTTCCTTGAATTTTTGGTTGATCTCACTGAGGATTAGGGTAAGTATTTTCATCAAGGCATCTAAGTAATAGAAAGTCTGTACCAGACCCAGTGACGCATCAACATGACGGGACACTACCGTCCATCACTTTGCCGAGACATACAACAGGTAACTAATCAGAAAAAAGCTGTATCAGATATTTTAATGGGAGGAAAAACAGGATAAATGAGAAACTGGATAAGTAACCCGTTAGTACTAAAAACGGATATTTTCAAATTTTTCGTTGTACTATGTCTCTACTGCTGACTTCGCCCATGTAATCGAATTTCCTAGATATTACACACATCTCATCTTCTTTCCCCCTCTCTCTGTTCATCTACTCGTCCCCCTTCTCCCTTTCCAACTCCTCCTATCCCATCTCTTTGCCTTCCTCATCTTCCCCTTTCTCTCTGTTCATCTCTTCTTCCCACCTCTCTGTGTGCATCTCCTTACTCTATATCCATCTCTGCCACAGCCTCCCACTCTCGATCCACCCCCTCATCTCGCTTCTCGCTTCCCTCTATGTATCCCACCACTCCCTGCTCCCTGTCCCCCTCTTCCTCTTCCACACCTCTGTTCAGCTCCTCCTCTCACCTGTCCCTGTCCGTCTCTCGATCCTTCTCCTCTCTCTCTCGCCTCTCCCTTCTGCTCTCCTCCTCCATCCTCTTGGTCCATCTCATCTCCCCCGCCCCCCTGCCTCTCTGTACCCATCTCCCACCTCTTCTTTCCCCTCTCTGAACATTTTATTCCCCCTTTGCCTCTGTCTCCGTTCCTCTTCTCTCTCTCCAGCACCTCCTCCCTATCACTCTGTGCATCTATTCCTCCCTCGCTCTCTGTGAACCCCTCCTCCACACTCACTCTGTCCACCTTATCCTTCACCCTCTCTCTGTTAATCTGCTACATCACCACATCGTGATCCTCACCTCTACCCCTATGGGAGGCTGCCAACAGAATTTGCACGAAATCGATCGAACGGTTTAGACGGAGGTGTACAACATACATACACACATACATCCATTGTCGTAATATCAAAAATTTATACTTCAGTCTTCTACGTTCGTAAAGAACATACGCTATAACTTTATTTTGGAACTCTACCATTTGGTCTGTGTTCGCATAGAAAATCAACAACATGGGATTTGTGGGTACACCTTGATGCAGTAAACAAATAAGAAAGCGTTTTGCATCAAGGTGGACGCACAATTCCCATATTGTTGTTCAACCTACGCTAGTAACTTTTATAAGCCTGCAAAGGGCGGTTTAAGGGCTACCTGTTTCAGCTAACACAATAGAAAAGCCGTTTTCCAGCCAACTACGTATGTGGAAGTATATGAAGTGACAGGTGGGTGTGATAGAGTAAATAATGATGGAATGGCGTTAAAGAGCACGAACACATTTAGGGACAAAGGTAAAACCACAGTTAGCGGGACACCAAGAAGAATGCGACCAGGTTATGGACATTGAGAAATACGTGTGACCGCCAGAGAAAGTAATATTTGTAGAAGGATAGTTCGTGTAGCAGTCGAAATATTGAAGTTTGAGGTCAATTTTAGTAGAGATGGTAACTTAAGTATTCCATCTTCGTGCCTACCCACTATCACGGAAATAAGCACCCCGCTACGGATGAGCGAGGAACATAAACAGCTACCAGGAAACAACCGCGGTGGCACAGTAACAACAATAATATTGTGGGTTCCCCCTCTCAGTCAGTATCTGCTTTCAATATTAATCCACCACTCTGGCACATCAGTTATTGAAACCCGAAGAATTTTACTCCATAACATAACTATTCCGAAATAGCGCGTTGAAATAAGCTTTAATAAGTGAATACTACACACTCTTTCGACGGCGTTCAGATATCCGAGGACACTAATGGAATACTGAAGAAAGTCCCAGGGACAGATCTAAACGTCGACCGGTGAAGTAATTTGAAGAGAAACGTGAGGCAGCCTAACGACTCAAAATATGTTACCATCTAGGCCCGTGAATACCTGCTGTGACAGCATTCAGTGCAATGCAACCGAGAAATTTTAATTGAAACTGTAATATGTAGTATCCTTAACCAAGGCAAAGCCATGGCCTCAAAAGACCACAGTGGTAATGACAAAATGGCAGTTACCGCGTAAGAAAAAAGAAAAAAAACTATGCAATTTCAAGGTCTAAATGATGTCCTCTCCAATATTTACAACCTTCATCTCTACATGGAGCAACATAATGCTACATGCTGTTATGTAGTTATGAATAATTCGTCGTAGCTGAATAATAAGGTGTCGAGATTGGAAGATCGTCAGCGCTCTTGCTCAAACTTAGACTGCTTAGTGTCGGTTCTAAAGGGCAATTTGATAGCTTCGGGAAGTGTCCTCGTACATTTGTCTAGTTGAACGACGGAACTGGAATATATTTTGAACAAACTATCTTGTGTAACGCATTTGGTTAAGTTTTAATTGTGATAGTCGACATTTCAATAAGAAAAAAGGATTGTACGAAAATAGTACAAGAAATCTATTAACTTTATAGGACGTGAAGATTTATAGGAAAAATAAGTATCTTACGTTGGATGGACAGTGAATAAGGGATTTTTTGTGATTACATTCTTTATTTGTATTTTAAGGAGTATTAACCAATGACATCTCGTTACAGTTTCTCTAATTTTGTTCCAAAGTTCAAAAGAATTTAGCGTTTCTGTTCATTATTCCATTTTCAGACTTCGAATGTTTGGTCAACCAGTTACGCTTGACTGAATCCTATAAAGATGTAGTTCATGAATACCATTTCAAACTAGATGGCCAAAACAATGATTTTAATGAAATGGTATCATGTTATTTGCATAATCTAATGAAATACTGTTCCCTCTTACGTATCAAAGTAATTTACTTAAAGGAAAGTGAATGTACGACTATCACTCCCCAGGTTCTTTCGATATTAAAATGCTGTATTATTCTTCACATTAGACAATTGTATTATAAATCATTTAATAAATGGTTTGGCTCATTGTCATAAGAACATACGCCCGACGTTTTTTCATATATTTCCCTACCCTTCCCAGTTTGGTGGTTTTTCTTTTGGAGGACTGTCTCGGATATGAAATTGCAACGTTAAAAAGAAATCTTTGCTAAAATATGTTTTAATTGCACAGTGAATTATTGTAAACGTTGACTGAAGTACGTAAAAATTCAAAATTACAACGTCATGAGGAAATGACTCAAACAAACGAAATTTCGTAATGAAGTTATGTTAAAATTGTGAACAGAGTAGACCTACATCACAAAGTTAATTTAACCTTCGGTGAAACATTCATCACATGTAAAGCAAGGACTCTTCAGCTCTATGTGGGAGCAAGTATTATAGGCCCAAACCTCATAAAATGGGCACTGTATCCAGTCTTATTCTAAGGTTTCAGTGATCGTAGCGTACAGTATTGTTTCCAATTCATCGCTGATTGTTCTTGGAAAAACCAAATACGCACTGACAGTTGCCAGTATTTCGCTAAGCACAACGATTGTAAACAGTGATCAACAATCTGTCGCTGTATGAGCCTATAATAAATGGAATTGCTATTTCTATTCGGCGTAGCACACCTATGGGGAGTTAGATATTTTTTCTTTCCGAGAGTCTTACACTTCCAATCATACTTTAAGTTTGCCATTTCTACCGCATACTCATTTTCGAGATTTAGGTTCCATGCTACTTTATATTCCAACAGTCAATTGTGACGTTCGGAAACAGATATACAGGGCGTAATCATAAATTGACCGTAGCGAAAAAGAAATAGTCCGATAAATAAAGCATCGAACACTGCAAAACAAACTGCACCATTCATTACCAGAAGGAAATTTCATAAAACAAAAGGGGATTAAAGAAGTAGCATTACAGTCACTGTCCGTTAGTATGGATCTGACAGCGTAACATAAGCATCGTGTGTAATATGGAATTGAAATAAACGTGTGGCGCACGAGTGTCCCAGGAGAGTGTGATGGTGCAGAGGGGCCAAGCGGAGACACGTCTAAGTGAAGTCAGGATAACAGTTGGTAGCTTCGAAACGTCTTTGACACTAGTGAAACGTTGTCGAAGTACAGGTATTATTTAATCGCGTTTACAGATGTCTTGTTCCACACCGGTCTTGCAGCAGATGTCTAATTCAGCTGCCTGTTGGATTGCTTTTGAAAGCTGCCGAGTCGACTCCCTGTCTGCAGGCTTACGCGAAAAGTGAGTCACCTCTCGCCGCCATGATATGCTGCGGCGGCTATGATCCAGCACGAGTGATCTCGTACTAGCTGCTGGAGTGTGCTCCATCCCGCTCCGAATTCAAGGTAGACACTCGATGACCCAGTCGCGATGTGGTGTTGTCGGGAGTCGGGTGGTCGATCGATCTCTTTCTTACAGGCAAGGTAGGTTTCAGCACTGGGAGGCGCCTAAGTGTTGAACAGGAACGTGGCCCCATTGCCGTTTGCTTCGCTGAAGTTCGGTGCTGTCAGCACGGAGCGATGTGGTGTTGTCCGAAGACGGTCAGCTTCTCCTTCAGAAATGGTAGGTGGCGAACAGTATGAAGTTCATCAGGCGAAGACAGTCATCTCAGATACATTTTCGAATGATTCATAGACAGTGGTGGTGTATCTATGACATAGAGTCACTACAGCATCGTAATCACGGAAGTGATTGTTATTACTGTGAATCCCATCGATCCTAATGATAATCAAAGCTGTAGAGCTCGTAGGTAGCACACCGCAGCTAGTACACGTCCTCCTTGACGCTTCGGGGTCACAGGACGAAGTTATGTCACCTGAAGATGGGCTTATATGAACCCGATACCGACGATGTCACAATAACCAAAGATTAAAAAATGGTTCAATTGGCTCTGAGCACTATTGGACTTAAATTCTGAGGTCATCACTCCCCTAGAACTTAGAACTACTTAACTCTAACTAACCTAAGGACATCACATACATCCATGCCCGAGGCAGGATTCGAACCTGCGTCCGTAGCGGTCGCGCGGTTGCAGACTGTTGCGCCTAGAACCGCTCGGTCATTCTGGCCGGTTAAAAATTACAGCTGAAGTGGTATTCACAACCACTGATATAATGCTCAGTTGAGCTAATGTGAGGTTATGATAAAGTACTTGTTTCGTAATGACCATATATGTCCTTATTCTGCTATAATCGCTAAACAGGCCCTTTACTGCTGTAGGTTCTCTGATACTGGTTCTTATGAGATACGTACACTTTATTTCGACATCCGTTACGAGTTAACGAATATGCGTCCCACATTTCTGTTGTTTTTCTGCCCCTTGCTATTTTCTGCTGATCTCGTCCTCTCTCTCTCTCTCTCTTTCTCTCTCTCTCTCTCTCTCTCTCTCTCTTGGCGTAGTGTTGCAACGTGCCGAGGCCTGACCGAGTTCCGATATACTGGGTATTTTCTGTTTCTCTCTCTGTCTCTGCCTCTTGCACGACCACACTTTGGTTATAGCGAGGTGGATGAATTTTAACTAATTTTGTCTTATTTTGAAACAATAGCACTGCTGTTACTTTCTTCATGCATAGATGATCTCACAGACAGGATACGCAGCAGCCGGTGGCTGTTTACTGCCGATGCTGTGATGTATGGGAATGTATCATTGTTGAGTTACTGTAAGAATATAAAAGATTTGAGCTGGTGCGATGAATGGCAGCTAGCTTCAAATGTACAAAAATGCAAGTTAATGCACGTTATTAGGAGAAACAAACCCATAATGTTAGAGTATATCATTAGTAGTGTGCGCCTGACATAGTCGCGTCCATGTAAGGATTGTAATAAGGAAGATGAATGGTGGAACCCAGTTTCTTGGGAGAATTTTGTGAAAGTGTGATACATTTTAAAGGAGAGCGCTTATAGAACACACATTATTGCTCAAATGTTTGGTATCCGTACCAGGTCGAATTGAGGGAAGATATCAAAGCAAGTCAGAGAAGGGATCCTACATTTGTTACAGGTAAGTTCGAACAAAACATGAATACTTAAGAAATGCTTCAGGAACTCAAATAGGACATACTGCAAGGAAGGCTGTTTTCGAAGAAGGCTATTGAGAAAAATTAGAGAAGTGGCATTTGAGGCCGACTGCAGATCGATTCTACTCCCGCCAATGTACATTTCACGTAAGGACCATGAAGATAAGAATATAGAGATTAGGGCCCGTACAGAGGCATATAGACAGTCGATTTTCCATCGATCTATTTCTTGCATGTAGAACAGGAAAGGAAATAACTTGTATTGGTACAGGTAACCCATCCCCACGCGCCATATGTTGGCTTGCGGAGTACGCGTGTAGATGTTGACTTTTGGCCGGAGATCCCATCTGGGGTTGTTTGGCCACCTAGTACTACTCGGGCGACTAGTATGTCAACGAAGATGGAGTGGTGATGAGATAACACAACATCCAGTCCAAGAGTGGATGAATTCTCCAACGAAGCATGAATCGAAACCAAGTCTGCCGCAGAGACGGGCACTATGTTTAATGCTGCCTCAAGCGAGACGGATCCAGTGCGATGTTACCAGATGCAAGGGTGAAGATATTGAAAAATAACATTCTCATACAGAATCTAGTCCCAATAATGTGACAACCTGTGAAAATTCAATTTTTTTTTCAAAGACCCACCTACTCTACGAGTTGTGTGACATATTGCATTGTCCCGCTGGTAGATGCGGTCGCACTTATGAAAAAAGCAAACGGCACGTACGGTTGGATATAGCCCCCAAGGTCAGATGCATACTTGCGTTGACCCATTGTATCTTCCAGAAGGACGAGATCATCCAACAAATGCCATGCAATTTTTTCCCAGACCATAACGCTCCTTCCTCCAGCCTGGATCCTTCCGACCATTGTTGCGGGGCCATACATGCCAATAGCCATGTAGCTAATGAAGCATAAATCTTGAGTCATCTGAAAATGCCGCCTATTGCCATTCAGCTGACGTGCAGTTGCGGTATTGGCGGGTAATTCAGCATTAGTTGCCGATGAACGGCAGTCAGCTTGGGTATACGAACAAGATGCTTGCTTCACAGGCCCATCAACTTTTGCTCAACAGTTATTGAGGAAACACTATTCGTAGCCTCTTGGTTCTGCTGGGCAGCTAGTTGCTCAACAATTGCACGACTATTCGCCCGTACGCATCCCTGCAGCAGTCGTTCACCCACGTTACCCACGCCCCATGGTGCAGCACACGCTTCGGATAGTGGCGTTTCACCATACACTTCATACTTTAACTATTGTGGCGTGTGAACAGTTTACAAATTAGCCGTTCATAAAATACTTCCACCCTTGGAACGATAGATAATGATATTCCTCTTTAGGACGTCATGTTCGCATTACGAGAACAGCTGAACAAATGCACTTTTTCCGTACCGAGTGGCGTGTTTTATATACCCTCCGCCCGCCGTCTGTGATTTGTTATTACACGTTGAACGTGAACATAGCTGGGGATAACATTAATGTGACTGGGAGGTGTATGATTCCAAAGAACCTAAGGGAATGACAATGTGAGAAAGTATCAAGCAAAACAGAAGGGAGAATAGTGCTTTAACATCCCACTGACGAGAAGTTCATTAGATACGGAACACAATTCGGTTTCTGAGAGGGTCGGAAAGGCTATCAGCAGTAACCCTACGAAAAGAAGCATCCCAGCATCTACCTTAAGTGATTTATGTAAACAACAGAAGATGACTAAACTGAACAAGGAACTACAGAGGTAAATGAACTGTAAAAATTGTACTGGACTATCCTTGCCGTGAAATGAGGTACACATAAATTTATCCACAACGAGAAACAAATCATTGTTGTCTTAACGTTGTTACGGCAAAATGGATTTCGGCAAAGCGCAAGCAATTGGCGAGTGTGTTTGAAGAATAATGAAAGTCTCGGTACTAGATGTTCCATATTCAAAGGGCGCTTTGCCCGCGTTCTTCGCCGTATGCGAAAGGCATGCCGTTAAACACAGCGCTGTATACTTCACTTGGCGTGAGTACTCCAAAAGCTACACCAGTTGTGCTGCGAAATATAACACGAAGAAGTGCTGCTCTCGCCCTCCCTTCGCCCTATGCTTGCTTGAACCACACTTTAGACCAGAATTTGTCCGACAGGCGAAATAACTGGCAGCAAACTAGGTGACTATGCAAGCACGATCTGTGTCCAAGCACGAAGCAGAATAACGGTGACGCTTTAGAAGTTAAAAATACGCCGTCGACGTACATTTTGTGCGTAAACAGTTCTTAACGTAGCTAAAACCTCTTTATCGTGCCACCGAAACTGATTCCAGCCCATCGAACGTAGTTATTAGGAAGACTAAGAACAGATTCTGTACTCTCCTGCAAGCAGACTGGTAATATTTTTTATTTACTTGTTTGTTTATATTCCATCTATCTGAAAACGAGCTGGGAGATGTGTGGCTGCCTATTCTCAGTTATTTGTTAAAAATAAGGTTATTGTATGTATTGTATGGTATGTTAACCGGGGACCTAGAAACGACAGAGAGGCTCCGTCCCCGCCGCAGCCGCAGTGGTCCACAACCCCACACAACGACTACCGCAGTCCACTTCGCCCCACACCGAACCCAGGGTTATTGTGCGGTTCGGCCCCCGGTGGACCCCCAGGGAACGTCTCACACCAGACGAGTGTAACCCCTATGTTTGCGTGGTAGAGTAATGGTGGTGTACGCGTACGTGGAAAACTTGTTTACGCAGCAATCACCGACATAGTGTAACTGAGGCGGAAAAAGGGGAACCAGCCCACATTCGTCGAGGCAGATGGAAAACCGCCTAAAAACCAACCACAGACTGGTCGGTTCACCGGACCTCGACACAAATCCGCCCGGCAGATTCGTGCCGGGGACCAGGCTCTCCTTCCCGCCCGGAAAGCCGTGCGTTAGACCGCACGGTGAACCGGGTAGTCCAAAATAAGGTTAACTTACGTATTATCATATATTTAAAGCTTAGATTAATGATCAGACGCTTAACAGATGTTTATGATGAGCTTGAATATACCACCTATCGCAATGCTTTTGCTATCGGCTGTGGGTAAATAAAATCATTTTACATCAAATTTTTGCGGAGATTGATCCGTAATATAGCTCACAGAGGTACACTGGGATGACGAGTCAAGGGATACCTCCTAATATCGTGTTTTACCTTCTTTCTCCCGGTGTGGTGCAGCAACTCGACGTGGCACGGACTCAACAAATCTTTGGAAGTCCCCTGTAGAAATATTGAGCCTTTAGGTCCCTGTAGCCGCCATAAATG
The DNA here is from genome assembly GCF_023864345.2 of Schistocerca serialis cubense. Lineage (NCBI taxonomy): Eukaryota > Metazoa > Arthropoda > Insecta > Orthoptera > Acrididae > Schistocerca > Schistocerca serialis. Next base: position 735,956,470 of record NC_064642.1, read on the forward strand.
CGAAAGTGTCGCGGTGCAGGATTTTGTGCACGAACTGACCTCTCGAGTGCGTCCCATAAAAGTTCGATGGGATTCATGTCGGGTGATCTGGTTGGCCAAATCATTCCCTCGAATTGTGCAGAATCTTCACGAAATCAGTCGCGAACAACTACGGTCGGGTGATATGACACGTCGTCGTCCGCAAAAATTCCATCGTTGTTTGTGGACCTGAAGCACATGAATGACTGAAGATGGTCGGGCAACAGAACCCAGTCCATTAGCTGTAAAGACATCCCACACCACTATGGAGCAACTACGAGCTTCCATATTTCCTTGTTGAAAATTGTAATCCATGGCTTCGTATGGTCCGTGCGACACTCGAACTTACCATCAGCTCTAGTTCTATGAGTATTCAGCTGAATATGATAGCTGTGCAGTTAACCTACAAGGAGGGATAGTTAATTTGAAATGGACTAGGGGCAACAAAGCGACTGGCAGTTCACTCAAGTTTCAGTGGTGTGGCGGTTTGATGGAATACCATTTTCAAAAAAAATCGAATGCAGAATGAGAATTTCCCTCTACAGCGGAGTGTGCGCTGATATGAAACTTCCTGGCAGTTCATACCTGTGTGCCGGACCGAGACTCGAACGCGGGACCTTTGCCTTTCGCTGGCAAGTGCTCTATTAACTTAGCTACCCAAGCACGACTCACGCCCCGTCCTCATAGGTTTACTTCTGCCAGTACCTCGCCTCCTACTTTCCCAACTACACAGAAGCACTTCTGCGAAGAAGGTATTCACTGGAATACTACTGAGACTCTGAAGTTTGTGTTAGAAATTTTATTTGAAGCACAGCCTAGCATTAAATAGTGCCCAAGTGTGTAGCATTGGCATTCACTAGCGTGGAAGATCTTTTGGATGGATGGTTGGCTGTAGAGTACAGTGGATACAATATTTAAGATGAAGTTGGAAACATCTGAATAAGTGGACGTATAACCTAGCGAAAATGAAATATTCCAAGATTAGGGGCTCAGTGCTGATTCCATGCATAATTTTAAATCCTTTACTCGTCAATAAGGAATTTATAGGTATACTATGATGCAAACACTTTGTTATGTACAAACTAGTTTCGGTAATAACACCCCATTATCAGTCGGTGAAATTTGTTACATAGCTTATGGTGATAACGTGATTTGCTACATGCTAATGTTCCAGTATAATATCCTTCATTTAATCCATACATATTAAAACATTAAACACTTGTTTATCAAAAAGTATATTAGCTGAAACATCAGAGAGGTGGACATTTATATTGCAAGATCCCCTCGCTTCTAAACTGATACTGTTATTACTCAGCTTTGTCGCGAGTCCGTAGACGGTGGTATATGTGACGTACAGTATAACTGATCAGCATTCCCACCCGGAATTTGCGAGTGTAAGTCGGACCTTCTTTGATCCGCCTTGGTGGGTCGTGTCGTCAGATTTCCTCCTACCTGTACGCGGTGCAGCTCTCGTAAATTTCGTCCGGTCCAGATTCTTCATTGGCGCATTGGATGTCTCTGTCGGTGGAAGCTAGTTATCTGAAATTGCTGTCGATCAACTTTGGGGTATCTATTTACTCGAAATTAATATTCAGAATGCCGTAATATCACTTTTATTTCTATTAGATCAATAATGAAACACTCATGTCACAAACTACTCGTAACCGAGAGCATGGTTACCATCGAACAAGACAGGAAAAGCTCTTAACGCTGACTGCCGACTTTGGCGCGCAGTCCGTATCGCTTACTAGTTTCGTCACAGTTAGTGGATTTCCGTTCAAGTTCGTACTTCCTAAGATATGCATTTGTTAATGAACAGGTGTGAATCTTAACGAGGCAAAATTATGATAAATAGTTTTAAACATTCAGAGGCTCCTCTTAGTATTCATGTTGTCATAAATGACTTTCATTATTAAATATCATTCCATATCTGTCTATCTACTCTTCTCATTATCTGTCTGTTGAGTTTCTCCTGTCCCTGTTTCTCTGTCCACATCTTCCTCCCCGTTTTCTGTCAGTCCACGTCCCCCTTTCTCTTTCATCTGTTCCCCTGCATTCCCCCTCTCGCTATCGAACTCCTCCTCGCCCTCTCTCTCATCAGGTGTACCTATCTGCACATATGTCTGAGGGGATACATTCCATAAAACCAGCACAATGTCCCTGTAATGCAGGGCTCCTTATAATTGAGAGATTTCCAATACGTTTTATACCCAACCCTCCTGTTTTGGGTTCCAAGTGGTCCTTACTAGCAAAGCGTCCCAGACAATATTAATATGTATAACACATTTTGCTGAAATCGATCCAGCGGATTAGGAGGTGATATGGAACATATACACACACATACAGACATGTACATGTACTATAGCTCTCGTGGGTGTCTGCAAGTGCGTTGATACCATACTTGTGCCTAGTGTTGTATAGCACACTGTAACATTCGAAAATGGCAATGCTGAGCATCAGTAATTGCATAGTTCGAGCGCCAGTACAACATCAGTAAGGAGATGGTGTGTGGATGGGTAGGGTTTCTGAAAGATTTCAACAAGATGCACTTTGAGTGCAGGAAGAACGTGACTGCAAAAGACAATTGAGCTTCGGCAGCAAAGGAAATCAGTAATCCACAGTAGCCATAAATTTTAAAACATGTTGTAGACAGTGATAGTGAAGTGTCAGCATTTACGTGCACGCTCTTTAGCGGAGATTTACGGGAAGTAGACACAGTCTGTAGCGATGATGTCAAGAAACACTGTGATATGTTACCGAAAAATCAATCATTCAAAGAAAAAATCGTGATAACGTACAGGCTACTTGTACGTCTGCTTGTGGCGTTGGTTTAAGAACTATCCACAGTGCGTGCCGTGAAAGAACATCAAAAATGTCAATTATCCCACGAAAAATACTATACAACACAGCTCTTAACCAAGCTAAATGAATTTGATAAATTCATTGTTAAATGGACTGCCTATAAATTTTACGACAATGGCGAATACCCAAATCAGAAAAATTGAGAAAGAATCAATCGCAAGAAAGAAATTTTACTGAAGTCAGCTAGATCTGTGGAACGCATATTAAATCATCTAGGATTTAAATACAAACGTCAGAATGACGGCGTCAAATTATTACTTGAACAAAACGACATAGTGCCGTCCAGATTTGAATTTTTTCAGACGATGAATTCGCTGGGTAGGGCGGTAATGTGCTGCTTCCTTGATTCGGGTTAGCCGCACCTGCCCCTGATCGAATCTGCCTTGTGGATTAACGACGAGGGTTGGTGTGCTGGTCAGCCTGGATATGGTTTTTAGGCGGTTTTCCACATCCTACTAGGTGAATATCAGTCTGTTTCCACCCTTCCAGCCTCAGTTACACGACTTGCAGACATTTGAAAACGTTTTCACTATTTCATGGCTTACACTAGATGCAGACAGCTGGGGTGCACTAATTTCATTCACGGGGCTACAGGGTGGCGACAAGAAGGGCACCCAGCATCTAACATCACCAAATCCATAGTAACAAGGCCGACTCCGTGTTGAAGTGGTACAAAGGCGCACAACAACAACAATGATGATGAGGATGATGAATTCGCCGCATACTTCAGGTGACATGCGACCTATATTCTGTTTGCATAAAACTTTGGTTACATAAGACCACTGACTAAGGTAGACATGGAAGAATTCAAACGGAAGTGGATGCCTTAAGGTGCCTGCTGGGAAAGGAGCAGTCTGATGGTTGTGCAGGTGATGGAGCGAAGACTGGTTTTCTTAAAGAAAGTAGATTAGTTTACAGATGTAAGGAAACAAATAAGTCAGAATGTTATCATCCAGAAATGAACATGGTTAAGTGTAAACAACTACGCATTTTCGTTAACGAACTAATTTGCTTGAAATTCCAGTAGCTATATTGTTTTCACCCTGATATGCCTGTTGCCATTATTTGTGTGCTTTGACACTTCATATAAGCATATAATATGTAATGTTGTCTGTAATAATTTTACACTGACTTTATATGACGAATTGAATATTGATGCTTTTATAATGACATGGACATTGCTTCCATAATGATATGACCGACATAGCTTAAATCAATATTTCACCACGAAAACGTAATTATTTTGATTCTGATCAAAGCGGCATCTATTATAACGAGTAACAGAGGTGCATGTGGCTATCAAGTGCTTGAGACTCACAGTCTGGCAACAGTGCACTAACATCAATTCAACAATACACCGGACAGAAGTTACAGCTGAACACCTGGCGTTGTCTGGGTATTTATACATTGCAGCCTTCCACTGGTTCACCTCATTTATTCCCCTCTCTCTTTCCACAGCCTCATTTGGCCCCTCACTCCTCTACACCCTCTCTCTGTCCACCTTCCCACCATCCTACTGTCTGCCCTTCTCATCCTGCCCCTGTCTCTGTCCACCTCTTCCTATCCCCTCTCTATCTCCTATTACAACATCTGTCTATCTGTTCTCACCCTTTCTGTCAACCTCCTCCTCCCTCAGATTAATTACCATTTCACCTCCCGTCAGTGTCTGTCAATCTCCTCCTTCTCTCTGTCCTTCTCCTCCCCTCCCCTCACTTTGTCCATCTTCTCCTCCTCCCTTCCTCTGCCACTTCCTTCTGTCTGTCTCTGTCCTTCACCTCTTCTTCCCCTAATTCTCCCATTTATCTCTCCTCATTGTGATCCCCAACCCCATACTGTTTCCAGTTCTTACCTAATACATGTATCAAATGAGACTGAAATCGTTCCAGGGATTAGGAAGAGCTTCTTACTTGTGGCTTTGCCAGCATAAACACATACGAAATCCACTGCAGGAAAAAAATAGTACATATACTGATAATGGTTTCATCGTTATCCTCCAAGTAATTGCACAGTGGCCTAGCTACCAGAGTGCCATCTGCGTCTACCCTTAAATAGGGAATGCTCACAGCCAGACGGCGCAGTGTAGTGTATATGTGTGAAGTAAGCAGGCAACCGCGTCATGTTGATAAACACATGCTTCCTACAGCCAACTGGGCATGTGGAAAGGGTTAGATTGTGGCCTTTCAAGTGGCAGGATGGTCTTTTCGGAGAATTTGCACACAATTTGGACGTGCTGATTCAGTTGTGCAACGATGCCTGTTTCAGCGGTCACATGACCATTCTGACACCCGTAGACGAGGTTCTGGAGGTCCACGCTGCACACACACCTGCCAGGATCGTTGCACTGTAAGAGCAACAATGACAGGTCGTGCAGCTACCACAGCACAGGTAAGAGGGTTTGTGAGCCCAGACATCTCAACATGAACTTTTACGAACAGGCTATTAGCAGTGCGACTTCAGATACGCACACTTCTAACCCGCCTTCCATTGACGCCACAGTAGTGGCATCCGTGGCTCGACTGGTGCCATTAGAGTATCGCTTTAAAGGTGGAATGAAACGCCGTGGTCTTCGGCGATGAAAGCAGATTCTGCAAGCAAGCAAGTTATGGACTTTCTCGCGTATCTACATCTACAGGTACAAGGTTACTCTGCAATTCACATTTAAGTGCCTGGTGGAGGGTCCATTGAACCATTTTCATACTACTTCTCAACCATTCCACTCTCGAATGGCGCGTGTGAAAAAGGAACACCTAAATCTTTCCGTTGGAGCTCTGATTTCTCTTATTTTATTATGATGATCATTTCCCCCTACGTAAGTGAGTGTCAACAAAAGATTTAAACATTCGAAAGAGAAAGTTGGTGATTGAAATTTCATAAACAGATCTCGCCGCAAAGAAAACCTCCTTGTTTCAATGACTGCCACCCCAACTCGCGTATGATATCAGTGACACTCTCACCCCCTTGAGCTGGTGCGTTTCTGGCGCCAGTTTCCATCGATCGTCATTTTGATCTTCGAGTCGGCTTCGATGCTTATTTGTCTTCTGCTCATCTATGGCGACGCGGATTTAACGGCAGCGCGTGCGCTCTGCTGGGGAGGTGTGTCGGTATCGGCGGTGAGCGAGAGTCACGTGGGACTGTGTACGTAGGCAGGACGTCAAGAGGACGAGTCGGACAACGAAGGAGCGGGGCCATCGGCTACGACGTGCAGATTTCCTAGAAGTTGAAAGAGCAAGTTCCTTCGAGTCTGTTATAAGCTACGCCAGCCGATTGAATTGGAGACACCGAGTTGCTACGGAGGAGTTGCGTGCGGCGTAATTGAAGATGACAGTGTACTAAAAATCCTTTGGAATTGTTTTCGTTGTTTATTACTTACCTCGGTGTCGTGGCTAACTGTCTTGACGGCCGTTAAGGAAGTGTGGCTACGCACAACCAACCGACATGAAGCGTGTTTAAAGACGTAGCTAGTAAGTCCAGCTCTGGCTTTTCAAGACACTCCGAGATACGTCCTCTATTCTACCTTTAATTCATTTTATAGTTTGTCGTGTAAATGTGCGCCGAGATAATTCTTGTCATCTTAACTTTAGGGCATGATTTTTAGCGAACTTATTAATAAGAGTTTAAGGGCTGACACTGGCCAAGTAACTCACGGAAGCTAATTTGTTTCTATTCTGTTGTATTGATCACCTGTTCTCTAGATAAGATTGTGCGGTTTATGTCTCAGAAGATTGTCTGCCGTTGATGTGTGTTGTGTTAGAGATAACTGGCAGCGGTCGACGCGAGCATACTGGGAGCAGAGCACCACGGGGGCAGAGAGATATTTGAGGCCCTGCCCTCTCCTTTACATCTTGGGTTATGTTGTCACTGTTGCGTGATTCCATCTTTCCGGTGGTGAATTATAGCGTCTGAAGTTCAATTGCAGTGCAAAGTTGAGTACACTTCTATGTAATTTCCTGTGTCTTGGATCTCTCGTATTGATTTGAATCCTTGGTCTTCTCACGTCTGTCGCTAATTCACACGCAATATTGAAGCATCCTCATTTTAGGTATATTGTCATATGGTCATGTTCTAATTGTAATCACTCTAAGAATATTGTTGATTAATCAACTGAGTAAGTAAATTTGAAGATTTGTTTGGTCAAAATTAAAGCACTTCCATAATTGTTTTAGTCATTTGTATATATTTTTGTTTAGGAAAATTGGCTAGCCAAACCTTAAAAGATCTGTGTTCTTACCCTTAATTTGTTCCTCAGCTGATTGGAAGGAATGAGAGCTCTGATGGGAATTGTATGGACATTTGTACTGTTTAAGTAAAGCTTTACCTGAGTATATTTACCTAGTCATATTCAAATTTCAAGTTTTATGGGTCGTGTGCCTGTTAAATAAATTTATTTGTTATTTGTCCAAGAGATCTGGCCTTGTAAGGCAGTCTCCTGTATTATTTTGATTGTGATTTTATAATTCTTTTGATTGTAACAAAATACGTAGCAACTACAACGGATTACTATTGTGATTTTGGTGTGTCACTACCATTACACATTTCACCCCTACTGCGCGATAACACGAAACGAGCTGCCCTTCTTTGCACTCTTTCTATGTCCTCCGTCAATCCTACCTGATAATTATCCCATACCGCGCAGCATGACGTAGACCTGGTGATCGCAGACCCATAGAGTGTTTCGGCTAAGACACAAGGCCCCGTCCAGGGCCGTATGGTCTGGTGTGCAGTAACCTATAAACCCCGTTCAACTCTGGTGTTTCTGGGGGGGGGGGGGGGGGTACGCTAACCAGCGCTCAGTACGTCCAGAATGTTGTTAGAGCCGCTCTTTTGCCTTTCTCGCAAACTGGTGTATTGTTCCAATAGAGTAATGCTCGTCCACACAAGACATGCAGCAAGTTCGCTGGCCAGCACTGTCTCTGGACTTGAACCAATCTAACACGTATGTGATATGGTGCGACGAGAAGTGACTCGTGCTACTCGTCAACAAACAACTCTTACGTAACTACGTCAACAGGTCGAGCAGGTGTGCCATATCATATCCCAGTACAGAATCTATCGAGAGAGAAGTCCATCGTGTTCAGCGTATGGCTCTGGCGCATGGTACTGCATCTGCAGCAGAAATTTGATCAGCAGTTGGCACCAGAGTGAAGCACAAAATTGTTGCAAATCGGCCACTTCAAGCACAGCTCCGAAGCAGACGCCCTGGAATGCGCATTCCACTGATTCCAAACCACTGCCATTCGTCACTTCTGTTGTGTCAAGCTAGAGCTCATTGGATGGCAAGGTGGAAGTCTGTTGTGTTCTCTCATGAAAGCTGGTTCTACGTGGGTGTCAGTGACGGCCATGTGTTGGTTAGAAGGAAGCTAGGTGAGGGCCTGTAACCAACCTGTCTGCTTGTTAGACAGACTGGACCAACGCTAGGAGTTACTGTCTGGGGTGCGGAGCACTGTCGTGGTTATCCCACGCACCCTGCCCGTGAAACCGTACATCAATCTGGTCATTCAACCTGTTGTGTTGCCATTCAACAGTAGTCCAGAGGGTCTTTTCAACAGGATAACACTCGCTCAGATATTGGTGTTGTAACTTGACATGCTCTAGAGTGTCGACATGTTGCCTTGGACTACCCTATCACCAAATCTGTCTCCAGTCGAGCACATGTGGGGCATCATCGGACGATATCTCCAGCGTCTATCCCATCCTACAATGCCGTTTATGTTCGCGATCCTGGTGTTGATTGACTGCCCCATCACTCCAACATATGCTTTTCATCATATGCATGATATTCTGTATACTCCCGACAGTACAATTGGGTCTCTTTGTTCCTTTGTTGATCTGGGACACTCTTTGATCTTCCTTGTCAGTTTATAAAAACTAGTCTTTTCTCCTGCTTGTGCAATATTTGGCCAATTCTATCAATCACTGTGGGTATGTATGACACAAAGGCCATACCCAACATTTTTTTCTCCAATGTGCCACTTTGTCACGTGTTTGGTTTTATGGCACTTGATATGTAAGTGGGGGAATGCGTGTTACTCCTCAAAGCCCATTGTAGTTTGTGTATTTCATGTCTGAGGTGTTGCCGCTCACATATTCGTCTTGTTCACGTTACGAGTGTGTTATCCACGCTCCTTTTCTGGCACGGGAGGTGAGTTGACAGTCGTGCATATATCGGTTCGTGTGTGTTAGTTTTCGATACATACTGACCAGCACATCTAAAAAATGTAGCTGTTCATTCTTTTTTATGTCCATTGTAAATTTTATGTTGGCAAGGAGACTCTTCATGTATCTTAGGAAGTCACCAAGCTGTTCATCACCATGACTCTCCACAACTTCGGTATCGCAACAGATCTACACCACAACTTAGGTTTACAAGGTGCCAAGTCCAGCGCCTGTCGCTCGAAATGTTGCGTGACGAATTGTAAAAACACCATCCCAGCCAGAAAAGGGGATGATTAATACGATGATAACGCAAGCAAAAAGAATATCTGAGCCACAGCACCTCGTATGTGTGACGCAACAACACAACACGTAACACTCAGAAAGAGCTGTGAGGAGCAATGGGTATTCCACCACTTACAAAAGAGATATCACATATTAAAAAACTTGGCAAAGTGACACATCGGAAAAATAAATGTGAGGTGCAGCCTTTCTGCAATACGTTGCCAAAAATGACGAACAGACTAGACCAAATAGTACCTAAACGTGGCGTAAAGACTATTTATAAGCAGACAAAAAAGGTCAAAAAGTGTCTCAGACCAGCGAAGAAGAAAAGGACCCACTTACAGAGTCAGGAGCATTTCGCATACCATGTACTTGTATGTGGAAAGATCTATGTCGGAACGTCTGGACGATCAATCAGCACCAGGATCACCGAGTAAAAGCTGCATTGACGGTTGTTCAGACTGAGATGTCGCCCGTGGGTCAGTACGTCCTGTGTGAGACCGGCCGTGTAGCAAAATTCGCCGACACGGAAGTTCTTGCTGTAGATAAGACTACCATACCAGCTTGTTCAGGGAAGCTATAGAAATACACAAAGATGACAGTAGGTTCAAGAAGAAAGGAAAATGCCTCGAGGTGAACGGATCCTGGATTCCCATGCTGCAGCGAACGGCTGCTCCACGTAGCAAGGAGATATGTGCAGCTGTAATGACGGTGGGAAAGCTCTTCGGCCTTCATGAGCCAGTTACGAGTGCATATAGTCTGCGCCCGCCACCTTGATTGCAATCCATCGCTAGCAATGTAGTATGAATCTTTGACAATGCTTCTAGCGAAACGTCAGACAAATCAGTTCATGTCCTGAAATATATCCACAGACACAGAGTATAATCGACTCTGAGCAATATGGGACTTAACATCTGTGTTCATGAGTCCCCTAGAACTTAGAACTACTTAAACCTAACTAACATGAGGACATTACACAGGTCCATGCCCGAGGCAGGATTCGAACCTGCGACCGTAGCGGTCATGCGGTTCCAGACTGAAGCGCCTAGAACCGCACGGCCACACCGGCCGGCGAAATGCGATCTCTTAGGTAGCGATTGGAGATGACCAGCTACACAATGTACAAACAAAACAGGCCGAAAGTTACTTACAAGTAAAACTATTGAGCACTGCACATGTATAAAAACTGTGAAGAACATACAACACAACCTCAAAATGCAGTAAATCGTATTTTATAGATCCGTTTTGAGTAAGGACAAATAGTTTAGTTGTCTGTTTCCCTGTGTTGTCTAATAACCTGAAAACATCGAACCTGAGTGGTTATTGTGATGAAGTGCAATTACGTCTCAGTGGAAGGGTATCTACGAGAACTGCATCAGCGTCAGTTTAGATGGATTGCTCAATATCTTTGATATAACCACATGCACATGTAGGGCACTCACGTACCATGTTACTCCTACTCGAAATGCAACAAAAATGTAAGGAACACGCTTGCACAATTCTAAAATTACGGTAAATACACATGGCGTATAATGGCACTAACGGAACGGTGTGATCTAATAAGCTCGTGAATTTGAAATTTATTAGAGATCCAATACAATTTACAAGTAGGTTATTTGAACAGATCCGCGGTGGTGGCTATGAACAAACATCGAACTGAGGTATCCAACATACCTTCCGCACAACACCTCAGAATCACGAACTAAATGCCGGCCGCTGTGGCCGAGTGGTTCTAGACCCTTCAGTCTGGAACCGCGACGCTGCAGCGGTCGCAGTTTCGAATCCTGCCTCGGACATGGATGTGTGTGATGTCCTTAGTTTCGTTAGGTTTAGGTAGTTCTAAGTCTATGGGACTGATGACCTCAAATGTTAAGTCCCATAGTGCTTTGAGCCATTGGAACTAAATAAATAAAATCGCTGTGAAATGCAGTGGAGAGTGGGCAAAGCTGCTCGTAAGGCTCTTGTATTTAAGATGCCTAGCATAGAGACAGATTCAGACCACCAAGTGTTCTGAAGCAATTGAAAACGCGAAAAACGACCATGTATTGTGAATGCGAAACCCACATTCAGAAGATAGAGTGAAAAAGACGCTACTTAACCTGAGCGAAATAATATTATGCAACCCAGTCGTATGGATACAACTGAAATGCTCGTGACTCGCTGCTTTTCACCATTACACCGAAGGCTGATGGTCGAACGCATCCATCTCGAATACAAAAACAACGTCTGAAATACTGCGTGGTTCAGCATGCTGCTCAGGGATGAAGACGGAGAAGACAGAAAAGACTAGAATGTGTTTTACTTCAGAGCATGATGTAGCCGAAACGGACTCTGCCAGCCAGCGTTCTTAGTCACTGTCTACTGTCAAGACTCTTGGCCTAGTGGTGAGATAAGGTAGGTCGTCATTGTTTCTGGCATCTGGCAAAGGTGAGACCCTCTCATGGTTAGAGGCGGCTCATGACTCTCTGTGGATAAACAGGTGACTTTCGTTGGGTGTGCTTCAGTTCTGCTATGCAAAACTAATTCGCCGAACGATCACCATAATCAGTTTAAGGAAAACGCTGATAACCGGAATCTGTATAGGAAGGCATTCAGCTGAAATGTACCCGTACTGGGTCTTGCTAACGGTACTGATTACTAAACTCCGAGAGTGAATTAAAAAGAAAAGTATTGTTAATGACACTTTGAAGCATGTCTAAGGGCATACGATGAAACAGTATTCTTGTAATGTACATTTCATACTCTGCCTCCACTGTACAGTCAGCATCTTTCCAACCAAATTCAAGGCCAGTTCTTTTTGGGGCATGTGGAGTCCGTACTGGGAATATGTGTGTGGGAATTTCTAGGTAGAGAATTTGCCTTGTAACGAAGGATAACCTCCCGGAATTCTTTGTCGGAATCAGAGGGAAGGAATAAGTATTTAGTTTATCTCGGACAATGCGTCTTACATCAATGGGTCATATGCTGGATTTGGGCAGAGAATCCGAAATTGGCCTCCCTACCCCTTCCCCTAGGAAAAAGAATAATCTTTCTAAACTGAATTCGCGTTCTGTCCCCTCACACAAAGTCACATATGGATTCAGTATCAGCTATCACATTCAATAAATGTTGACTGGTAGCATGTGTAACCAGAGCCGTTTGTCACACAAAACTTTCCTCCTAGAAACGAAAAAAAAAAAGCTTAATGGCTCTGGATTCTTAAATCTTCCAGCAGTGCTGCCGCTTTAGTGCGCAATATTTATGCCAGTTGTACAGAAACCTGGAAGTTGTGGATTAAGGTCAGCTATCACTTAAAAAATCGTAACATGGAAAGCATTAGGGAATCGTGGTTTTTGGCAATTAAATTAGTTGCTCTCTAATCTGTTATTTTAAATGCCATAATTTCACTGTGTTTCCCACTCGTACCTCGTAGATCATCAAGACCATTGTCGTGTTCTGCTCTTGTACGGGTCAGCATTGTAGCATCAACAGTTTTTGTAACGTCTACGCTCGGGCGTACGATAACTCTTTAAAGCCTGTACTATGGTAAGTTGACGGGCTTCACCTTATAAGAAAGGATTTTAGCACATATGTTGACCGCGTGTACCTGAATGGAGGCAAAATCAGGCTTACACCCACTCAGTAACAACAATGATACGTCAAGCAAGTCCGAAGTGCAACTACACGTTAGGACGGGCAAGCAACATACACAGCAGATGCTACCCATTTGTTAATAATACGGTTGCCAGCCTGATTAGGCATTAAGTGAGTTTTTTCCTTGTACAAGTGGATGTACGTACAAGCATAACAACACGTAGTAATACTGCATTATATGGTAAATTTTAGAACCAGAAAAATCTACTGAACTAATATTTTCCCTTTCTGTACTAATTTGGACAAGCTATAAATACACAACATTACACTATAATGATTACTACAAACTGCGTTTTGTCTATTGATACGACTGAAATCGGGCGTAGGTTACCCTAGAAATAGCACTTTTAAAACACACATACAATGTCAATTTTAAGAAGGGTAAAACACTGATAAATTTAGTTTTTATATTGACTTTAACTTTGCTGGTCAAAACAGTTCAATACACTTCAGAATTTAAATGAATAGAAAAGAAAAGGGGGGTTGGGGGGGGGGGTATCCTGAAACTGTAATTGTCACTATATTGAAATTCTTTCACTATTGAACTCATTAAGCACTCAAGGTTTCCAATATGTGAATTACTACTCTTTTTGTCTTATTTCTTGCTTATTTAACTACCATTATTTTTGTCTCAAATTAATTGTACTTCAGTACTAAACCAATTTCAACATTATCTTCCAACTTTGTCAGACCTATGTTCTATACTTGTATATTCATTAACAATAAAGTTCCTTAAACATCATTCTATCACAGATAGGTCTGCAGGTAATTCTTATTAACATAAACTTTAAATCTTCATTTCGGGACACTCGGATTGCACAACATGTGGAAAGGACCATGTCTAGGGTAGTGATGAGGATAATTAAATGATAGGACAATTCTGGTAAAAGTTAAGTTGTTATTGAACAGTCGGGAACAAAAGTAACACTGGTCCACACGAATACAGTACTAAATGTTTCAACCTGTTCGTGTCGATGCGGCGGTTGGCGGGCGGCGAGATGGCGAGGCGCAAAGCACACATACAATCACAGCTATGGCTCTTGAAGTATCGGCACTTTGCTTCTTCTTAGCGTCGCAATACTTTTCCATTTAGTGCCTATGGAATATAGCCATGCTGTATAGTCGTCGGAAACGGCACATCCGAGGCTCAATGAAATCACGTTTTCCAGGAGAACCTCCTCGATCCAGAGCGTGTTTCTCAGACCGATGCCCAACTCCGACTCTCTCTGCTGAGCCCGTTATGCCGTGCCGCGCCCGTGTGCATTTTCCCGCGCTCGCCTGCCTCCACCTTTTACCGCTCCCCTACAGACCGGGTATTCACCAAAGGTTTTGCACGCCACATATCCTAATATATTACCTACGTATGGACCAGGTGCACAATTACAACTTTAACATCTTACAATAGTTTCAACATTTCTTACATTTACATTTTGTTATAATATTGCTTGCAATTTGACATAAACATTAATATTCACATCGAAAGTTGCTTACAGTTTCTTTAAAATAATGACACGAAAAGAAAAAAGAAATGAAATCAAAACATTGCTTACACTAATTTATCAAAATCAGAAGAAAAAATTGTTATATGTACAGTTGTTGTTACACATGCCCCTGTTTCCAGTAAATTTTACTAAGTATAAATTTGATGGGAACACTTAATTTTACATTTATACAGTGGTTCTGAATCTTTATGTGAATTTCCCATCCAAAAAAAAAATTTATACCACAAGCTTCCTTTCACTCACATTATATAGGTCTACACTTTTTAACATATCAAGAACATTTACTTATCATTTACTTAAGTGCCTTTGGCACAGTCCAATCTCATATCACAACAATATTTAAATAACAATTTACTCATTTTTACTAAATTTCTCAAAGAAATAATTTCAAAATCTGGTACACAAACATTTAACTACAAAAGCAAATGCAAATACCTATATATACTATAAGACAATTTGTTGCTGCTTGCATTGAATGGCAGTCCATTTCCTTACTTATTAAAAAAACACACAATAAAATTCAGAAAATTTACTACACATATTTGCTGCCTATTATTCAGATTCGGGCAGTCCATTTCGCATCATGTTTATCACATCACCTGTACCACACTCACAATTCTCCATTGACCATTTATCTGCCCTCATAGATGTTTGGCAGTCCTTCATATTATGGCTCATATAATGCCCACTTTGGTTTTCGGCAGTCCCATCTTTTATCTGGCTTGCAGCATTTGCTATTTCTTTTCAGCACTTTTCTCCATACATCTTCACATTTACAGTACATTTGGTAATCTGAAACTCACATAGCTACATTAGCACACTGACATTGGTACACATCTATTTACAAAGATTAGTTACATTTGGAATAAAGTAGTTTCAGCATAAGATACAGCATATTTACTGCAAATTGCTCTCTAAGTGTACTTAGGTCACTCATTCCTAGGAACATACAGTTTCAGGTCCACAACATTTCTTACACCTAAAGGTCTTTTGGATTTTGGGTAGATCAGGTAGTAAGCATTATCGTGTGGAATGTTCTGTATTATATACGGTCCATTATAAATATATTTAAATTTGGAAATTTCATGGTTCAGTTCACTAGACTTTTCGTGGGTTTTTAAAAGAACATAATCTCCAATTTTAAATTTTGGAACTTTCAGATTTTTATCATATCTTTTAGATCTCGATTCAGCTTTTCGCTTTGCCCTATTTCTGACTAATTCTTTCTTTTGACTCAACCCCAAGCTTGTACAAGGCGGACACTCTAGTTTTTCCTCAATTAAACTTTTACTTCTGCTGCCTAACAAAATTTCTTCCGGTGGGAACCCAGTAGATTCATGATGTAAGGTGTTCATGACAGTCTCAAAGTCCGATATAAACTTGCCCCAGGCCCTATGGTTATGACTGCAGTACGTTCTACACAATCTTCCGATTTCTCGCATGTACCTTTCAACCGGGTTGCTAGCAGGATGATAAGCTGATATGTATTTAACCTCCACACCAATTTTCTCCATTCCTTCTTTCCAAATTTTGGATATGAACTGGGGTCCATTGTCAGATAGTACTGCCTTGGGTTTCCCGATGGTTCTGAAGTATTCGACCATCCTATTAAATACAGCTTTTGCTGTTGCTCTTTTCAAGGGGTATAATTTCACAAACTTTGAGAATACTTCCAAAATTACTAAAATATATGCACAATTTCCCGATGTCTTTGGGAGGGGACCATATAAATCTACCGATAATAATTCTAGGGTGTCTTCAGGTAATGTACTTTGCATTGGACCTCTATTACTTCTGTTCGGTACTTTGGCCCTTTGACAGACATCACACGACTTAATTCGTTCCTTTACCCTCTTACTGACACTACCAGCAATCACTACTACATTATTCAGTTTGTCCAAACATTTCTTTGGACCACTATGCCCCAATGCTAAATGAAAATAGTCTATGACCTCGGTATCGAACTGGTGTGGCCAACATACTCTCCATTCCTCAGTGGCTAATTCTTTCCTCCTATATAAAATGCCTTTAAAGATTTTGTAATACTTCTTAATTTGAGGATACTGCACACTGTCAAAATTTACTTTCACAGATTTCCATGTCGGATCCTCATTTTGATGGTATCTCATATTTTTACATATTTGTTCAATTTTCCTTTTTCCTGAAACGTCTTTCATATACCTTATCTGAAAAGTACCCTGTTCACCATTTTCATTGGGCACTTCACTCATACCATTAGGCAATCGAGATAACGCATCTGCCACATAATTCTCAGTACCCTTAACATAGCAAATCTCGTAATCAAATTGTTGCAGGTACAAAGCCCAACGAGTTAGCCTGCCATTAAGTAAACGACAATCTTTAAGAAAAGTTAAAGCTTTGTGGTCAGTATGTATGATGAGTTTGTGGCCCCATAAATAATTTCCGAATTTCTTTAACCCCCATATAATGGCTAAAGCTTCCTTTTCTGATATAGTGTAGTTTCTCTCGTATTTTGTTAGAGTTCTACTTGCAAATACGATAGTCCTGTGTTCGATTTCCTTGCCATCACAGATTTTTTGGAAAACTTCTATACCAATTCCATAAGCACTGCTGTCAGTACTCATATGGAAAGGCTTTGACAGTATGTGGTGATGCAAAATTTTGTCATTCAAAAGTTCACTTTTTAAATTTTCAAAATCTCTCGCGCACCCTTCGGTCCACACAAACGCACCATTTTTTTAAGTACATTATTCAAATGAGGACTATTAAAAACTTGCCCCTTGACGAATTTTCTATAGAACCCACATAAACCCAAAAAGGCTTTCAAGTGTTTTCAATTTCTAGGAGCTGGACACTCTGCTATTGCACTTAACTTCTCCGGGTCCTTGCCAATACTGGTCGTAGTAATAATGTGCCCCAGAAACTTTATTTCCGACTTCACAAATTCACATTTCTTCCACTTAAGTGTCATGCCCCCTGCTTGTAGAGCAACGAAAACTTTATGCAATAATTCACAAAGCTCTTGCCATTCTTCTGTAGCAATCAGTAAATCATCTACATAAATGGTTAGCCGGGAACTCAGTTCTCTCCCTAATACAAAGTCCAGTGTCCTAATAAATACTGCTACAGAAGTGCTAAGCCCAAATGGTACTACTTTATACTGATAGCATTTCCCGGCAAATAGAAAAGCGGTATATTTACGGAATTTTTTACTCAAAGGAATTTGCCAGTATCGGCAGTCATGGCCAGACTGGTTAAATACTTCACATTATAAAATTTTTTAAGCATTTCGTCCAGATTTTCAGGTCTGTCTATTTCCTTTTTTACAATTTTGTTCAAAGTCCTGGCGTCAATAACTACTCTTACTCCCCCATCCCTTTTGTTCAAGATGATAAGGGGACTATTATATTCGCTGCTACTCCGCTCGATTACACCCTATTCTATCATTTTATCTATTTCCACTTGCACAGCCTGCCTCTTTGATATGGGTATCGAAAACGGTCTTACAAAGAAAGGTTTATGCTCTATTGTGTCAATCTGGTACTCAGAGTTCTTAACTAAGCCAGGTTTGTCCGAAAATACGGTGCTGTTACTTTCTAAAATATCAAGCGATTCTGTTTTCTGTTTGGGAGATATTCCCTTCAAATTTTCCACCATTTCTTTAAAATCATGCCTCTGCTTGTCATTCTCATTTATTAACCCCTGGACATGGTACACCTCATACTTGTTTGTCAAACCATCATTCCCTTGGTCAATCTCCAACAATAAAGAATCAATTTCAGAATCGAACACCTTCCCATTTTCCTCAAATTTTACTTCTAAATTCCTAGATGTACTATCAATTTTGATCACTTCCTGGCTACAATCAATAATAACCTTTTCTTTATCTAACCAATCTATTCCCAGAATCATTTCAGTACTCAAGTCTGGCACAACCAAAAAATCGTGTTCAAAGTTTTGTCCTTTTATACTAAATTCAACCAAAATCTGGTTCTTTACCGGCTTGCTAGTCTTGCCAGTAGCACCAACAATTTTTACACCCGTCACTGACATAATTACTATTCCAGGCTCATCACAAATGTGTTCGAAAAACGACTGAGAGATTGCGCTTATCTGAGATCCCGTATCAAGAAGTACTTGCAATTTCACATTATAAATTTCAACTGGTATTACAGTTTGTTTAACCGTCGAATGTTTTTCATTATTGTGGTCTTCCCTAAGCAAATCCGGGTCGGCGATAACATCGTCCCAAGATATGCTTTTAACATTCACCCCACCTATATCTGGCGGTTTCTTTGGTTCCGGGAGTTCAAAGTCATTGATTCCTTGAACTCTTTGTAAAATAGACCCTGAGTCGTCAGGTGGCTCTTTCTTTCTTTGTTCGGTCTCAACATCTGGATTTTGTTTTGAAACTACGTCATCATTAGGTACAATATCGCAATTAGCTGCATCCCCATTATTTTCACCAGTACCGAAATATTCGTCATCTGAACTATCGTCCGAATCCGACCATTCTGGATCGCTTTCAGGTTCTAACATAAAAGCTTTTCTGAGACAGGCACTAAGTTCTTCCTCTGCGTATTCGTCAGGTTTAGATTTTAACTCAGTATCCTCTTTCGGCAAAACGTCCTCATTATCAGCTTTACTCACATCTACTGTCGATTCATATTTAGTGTAATCCTCGTGGACTTCAATTACTTTCAGGTAATTACCTGCTCCTTCCTCACGGTGCTTTTCGGTAGGAGCTCGTACTGTTGGCGGATCATTAACAGAAGTTACTTCCTCGTCAATGCTTAGGATTTCATCCTCCAATTCCTTCCTATCTTTAATCATTGTCCTATCGGCAGCACGCGTACTTTGCGCGGCGCTATTTACTCTCTCCTCTTCAACTTTGGGCCACGTCTCCTTATCGACGTCCCTATTATCTCCTTTTTCACTAATCAACTTCCTTGCCTCATACTCCTTCTTAAAATCCTCCCACTCACATTGCTTTAGGCCCTTGTACAGATCGTCGATCTGCACACACCAATCAGTTACTTCTGCTAGATCATTCTCGCCATTTACTTTTTTGCTAACACTGCTAACCGCGCCTCTCTGTGTCTCCACCGTTTCATCTACTATTTCCTTCGCCACGGAATTACCATTCGTAATGTATGCACCAGTTCTTACGGCAGTGCTCGTATCTAATGCTGCCGCATTGCTATCGGTTTCTCTCTGAACAGATGTTTTGCTAGGATGGGCCGTTGCCCTCTGATGCTCCACTCGCCTGTTAACAAGTAGTGCTCTGCGCGGCAACGATGACTCATTTATGCCCGCACCTGACGCTTGTTTCGCAACAACACGTTGCGTCGTTCCACGCCTGTCTCTAACCTATCTCATAACTTTACTGTCGGTCCGGTAACATTTCTTAAATCGGGGCCGGTATGTACTGTCCGCTTCCGTTTGGCCCGCAACGTTCGCGGAAATCAGTTTCCCGCGTCATTATTATCTTGCGCGGTATACCCTCTACCGCGACCTAGATAATTTCCCCTTCCTCTTCCTCTGCCTCTTCCTCTCTGTATCACGTTGACGCGAAACCCTTCACCGTCATTTCTCTCGTCATTATTACGATTATTCCTGTTACCAATATTTTGATAATTGGCACGACTTTCGCGCCAGTGGTCTTCGTCTTCGACCCTTTCGAGAAACGCTTGGAAGCTACGATGATTGCTTCCCACGTATCTCTTCGAATCTTCTGGAAGCTTTTTATATAACTCCCATATTATTTCAGAATCGGATCTTCTTCCTCTTAAATGCGTCAACTTCCGGTAACAATATTCGCAGAAATCTTTTAAAGAATTCCTGCCCCTCTTATCATGAAATTTGGCCATGATAAACTCGCGCCATAAATGATCCTGTTTTTGTTCGGACCAATATTCTTCAGTAAACTTTTGCTTAAATTCTTCGAACGTCATTCGTTCGGTATTCAAATTAATTCCCCAGCGCTTAGCGTCACGTGCTAAGGCGCTAATTACTACGTTTATCTTTTCCTGATCAGACAAGTGTTCAGGAAATATTCTCTCGCAATTTTTGATGAAATCTAACGGATGCCATCCGTTATGTTTCTTGGCGGGATCGAAGCGTTCCTCACCTTCCAATAGCTTCGTAAGTGGTGTGCCATTACAGACAACACCAGGCCTATCTTTAATTTTGCCCTCAAGATCGAAAATTTTGCCTTAAATTTTCGATGTATTTTGTTCACACTTTAGTACACATCCGGTCACCTTTTCGCCTAATTCTCTTTCAGTGTCTGAATCTGCCTTTTTCAACTGTGATATTCCGTGTTGACATTCGTTTACGATCTCAGTTTTAAGACCGAAAACTTTTTCGTCTACGTTCGTTTCAACTAGAGGCTCTACTTTCTCTTGGATGTTGAGAATTTCAACATCAAACCTACTGTTAATGTTGTCAATTTCCCCCTGCATAGTATCCATATTTTTGTTAATTGTGTCAATTTCAAATTTCATAGTATTTACCACAGAACTTAAATTACCCACTTTTTGTTCTACCTGTTCTATTTGTTTACTAATTTTAATTCCTTGTTCTTCGGCCTGTGCTTTAATCTGATTACTTTGTGTTTTAAGCTGCTCGTCAACGTGTGTTTTAAGCTGACTAACCTGTGTTTTAAGCTGATCATTCTGTGTTTTGAGCTGCTCTGCAACGTGTGTTTTAAGTTGATCATTCTGTGTTTTGAGCTGACTAACCTGATTACTGACTTGTTTTTGAAGCTGATCACTCTGTCCTACAATTTGTTTGGTTAATTGTTCAAATAAATCGTTCATGCTTAAAATTTTCATATTGTTTTGTTCTACGGAATCAGTGTGTTCCGATCCTACCTCAAAAGTTTCTTTCGGTTCTTTCTTTATCTGTGGAGAATCAAACATGTCAGTGGATTCGTTCACGTACCCACTATAGTCTACAAAGTCATCCCCTACTTCTTGTTTTATCTCTTGCTGTGTTCGAGGCAATCTCGACATTTCAATCAGTTCATTAACATGTTCGTGATATTGTATATATGCCAATTGCCTTTCGCTAATGCCATCTGTTATCTGGCCGCGTAAACTCCTGCTATTGCCATGCGCCTCTTCCATTACGCTCGGCACATCTACTATGTCTACTCTCCCGTCCATACTGAATGCAAATTGCACTACACTATCGTATTTGACGTTCACTGTTATTTATTTTACTAAATAATATTGCAATTCGTGCCACTGAACATCCACTGCTCGGTATTCACATTAATTTGTGACCGATAGCAATTGTATGTCCTGTCACCGGGAAACCACTTGTAACGTCTACGCTCGGGCGTACGATAACTCTTTAAAGCCTGTACTATGGTAAGTTGACGGGCTTCACCTTATGAGAGAGGATTTTAGTAAATATGTTGACCACGTGTACCTGAATGGAGACAAAAGCAGACTTACACCCACTCAGTATCAACAATGATACGTCAAGCAAGTCTAAAGTGCAACTACACGTTGGGACGGGCAAGCAACATACACAGCAGATGCTACCCATTTGTTAATAATACGGTTGCCAGCCTGATTAGGCATTAAGTGAGATTTTTCCTTGTACAAGTGGATGTACGTACAAGCATAACAACACGTAGTAATACTGCATTATATGGTAAATTTTAGAACCAGAAAAATCTACTGAACTAATATTTTCCCTTTCTGTACTAATTTGGACAAGCTATAAATACACAATATTACACTATAATGATTACTACAAACTGCGTTTTGTCTATTGATCCGACTGAAATCGGGCATAGGTTACCCTAGAAATAGCACTTTTGAAACACACACATACAATGTCAATTTTAAGAAGGGTAAATTTAGTTTTTATATTGACTTTAACTTTGCTGGTCAAAACAGTTCAATAAACTTCAGAATTTAAATGAATAGAAAAGAAAAGGGGGGTTGGGGGGAGGGGGGACCCTGAAACTGTAATTGTCACTATATTGAAATTCTTTCACTATTGAACTCATTAAGCACTCAAGGTTTCCAATATATGAATTACTACTCTTTTTGTCTTATTTCTTGCTTATTTAACTACCATTATTTTTGTCTCAAATTAATTATACTTCAGTACTAAACCAATTTCAACATTATCTTCCAACTTTGTCAGACCTATGTTCTTTACTTGTATATTCATTAACAATAAAGTTCCTTAAACATCATTCTATCATAGATAGGTCTGCAGGTAATTCTTATTAACATAAACTTTAAATCTTCATTTCGGGACACTCGGATTGCACAACATGTGGAAAGGACCATGTCTAGGGTAGTGATGAGGATAATTAAATGATAGGACAATTCTGGTAAAAGTTAAGTTGTTATTGAACAGTCGGGAACAAAAGTAACACTGGTCCACACGAATACAGTACTAAATGTTTCAACCTGTTCGTGTCGATGCGGCGGTTGGCGGGCGGCGAGATGGCGAGGCGCAAAGCACACATACAATCACAGCTATGGCTCTTGAAGTATCGGCACTTTGCTTCTTCTTAGCGTCGCAATACTTTTCCATTTAGTGCCTATGGAATGTAGCCATGCTGTATAGCCGTCGGAAACGGCACATCCGAGGCTCAATGAAATCACGTTTTCCAGGAGAACCTCCTCGATCCAGAGCGTGTTTCTCAGACCGATGCCCAACTCCGACTCTCTCTGCTGAGCCCGTTATGCCGTGCCGCGCCCGTGTGCATTTTCCCGCGCTCGCCTGCCTCCACCTCTTACCGCTCCCCTACAGACAGGGTATTCACCAAAGGTTTTGCACTCCACATATCCTAATACATTGCCTACGTATGGACCAGGCGCACAATTACAACTTTAACATCTTACAATATTTTCGACATTTCTATTTTGTTATAATATTGCTTGCAATTTGACATTAACATTAATATTCACATCGAAAGTTGCTTACAGTTTCTTTAACATAATGACACGAAAAGAAAAAAGAAATGAAATCAAAACATTGCTTACACTAATTTATCAAAATCCGAAGAAAAAATTATTATATGTACAGTTGTTGTTACATTCTCATTGCTTCATTGATACGTGAACGATGGGTAGAGGTCACTCTGTTTGGTTTTGTGTGCATATGTTCCTTGATGTAATTCTCAAAATAAATAAATCTAACTGTGTTCCATCGGAAGAATGCTGTGGCCGAGCAACGGAGCCATCACGGCCCGTCCACTTCTGAAAAAAATATGTTATTCAGCGCACCTCACACATATTGGAAGGTGAAGGATTGCTGCTGAACTTGGATCTGTGATAGCAGGAACTGCTGCTGCATGTCCAGGTCATCATTGCCCGATACGGTTTTCTCTGCAAAAAGAAATTGGCCCACCACACTATCGTGCATTAGGCCGCCACGAAACATCAACGTTCGGGCTATCACGAATGTGTTCACTTGAGTTGTAATGGGGTTTAAAGCGTCAAATACTAATTTTGTAGCGATCGGCATGTCCAAAAAATTTTCGTCTGCAAACAGGCACTTTTTTAGAGGGTCATTGTTAGCCGGAGCAGCAATGGAGGCCAGCTTGGAACAAGCAAATGTATACCGCAGCGGACGATCGCTTGGCTGGAATGCTTGGACAATTCTGCACTTTTTACGAAAAAAGCAGTAACCGCTGATGTAACAGTTTTAAAAAAGTTCATCTTGCGCGAATTGACTTCTGGCGGCTGCGTTGGAATACGGCTTGCACTCTGTCAACTTGGTTCAGACTCAAGCATACATCCGGTTAGATGTAGGTCGTTAACACTGGCTCTATCTTTAAAGCCGGCGCTCGCCTCTCACAGACTTGGTTTCTTCGTACTGTATCAAACATCGGGCCTTCTCCTGCTGTGTAGGCATTTTGACGTGGTCCAAGTCATATGTGCAACAAATAACAATGGAAAATAGATCTGAGAGATAGCAAACGTTTTAGCACGAATCTCCGTGTCAAGCACTGCCCCCTTAGCTGAGTGGTCAGCGGGTTTTCACTGTCCTGCATGTTGTATGGGTTCAATTCCCGGCCAGGGTGGAGAGGCTGCTGAACATCGCCGGGCCGTGGGCTTGCAGCTATCAATGCCATACATCATTTCATTTACACTTCTGTCTCTAACAATTCTTGGAAATTACAGTTTCGCTGAATGGAAATAGTGATTACAATCATGAGTAGAGAACGTATTCTTTTTTAAGTGACCATTATCTGCTTGATACGAAAATAACACCTACAAAAGTTATCCAAATGATGCTCTTTTAGTGAGGTACATATAACTTTAACCCTAGGACGGCTAAGCGGGGAGGGGGGGGGGGGCTTCGTTGAACCCACAATTTTTTTATATCCCCTGCTTTTGCCCAACATATAACATATTCCCTTCGTCATATAACATATTCCCTTTGAGTTATTGTTTGTTGGCTATTTTATGAAACGTTAGTGTCAATATATTTTATAGAAAATTCCTGCTTTGAAAGAAAAAATAAATAAACTTATTATGGATCCAACAAACCAGCCCCCCTCCCCTTAGGCTTCCATGCTATAGAAAATTTCCCTTAGTAGGATTTCGTAATTCTCATCTCTACAACAAGGCAA
Source organism: Schistocerca serialis cubense (assembly GCF_023864345.2). Classification (NCBI taxonomy): domain Eukaryota; kingdom Metazoa; phylum Arthropoda; class Insecta; order Orthoptera; family Acrididae; genus Schistocerca; species Schistocerca serialis. The sequence continues at coordinate 735,981,514 of NC_064642.1, forward strand.
GTTAGTTTCTTGTTGGTTAGTATTCTTGATATTCACAACAATCGGTTTACTTTTATAGGAAGTGATTGTTGATGTCAGTCAGCTGTTATTTGTCTTGTAAACTTGCAATGAGTTAGTGCAGTTCCCTACTGTTCACACCCAGGCTTATAAATGACGAAAAGAATAAGTGACTCGTCTTTAGAAAGAGTTCTGAATGAAATTTTAGATGAAAATTCTGACTCGGGGAGTGAAAGTAAATATGAGATTGGTGTTATGGAGTATGATTCAGGTCGGGAAAGTAATGTGGATGTTAAGGAAGATGAAGATAGCGCAGCTTCAGGCAGTGACCATCAGGATGTTATTGTGGCCAAGTCTGGAAGAAGGTACGTAACCACACAGCCTAGAATTCCTCGGAGGTCTGTTGCTAATATAGTAAGAGAACAGGCAGGAGTAACTCCAGCTGGTGTTTGCAACTCACCTGGAGAAGCCTTGAAGTTACTTCTTCTGCCTGACATCATGGATGTTATAGTAAAACATTCAAATGAAGAGGCAGTTAGGCAAAATGTTACTTTGACTAAAGAGAAAGAATTGTATGGCTTTATAGGAATCCTGATACTTACGGGGGCAATTAAGGACAATTCTGTCAGTGTACACGATCTTTGGTAAGTCCTAATGGGTCAACCAGTTTACAAGGGTATTATGACAAGAGAACGTTTCAAGGAACTTATTGCAGTCATAAGGTATGATGACAAAAGTATCCGCCAGCTAAGAAGGGAAGCAGACAAGTTCACAGCAATCCGTGATGTTTTCAACAAAGTGGGTTTGTACTACTGTATAAACCAGGGGTCCACCTCACCATTGATGAGATGCTCAGCTTGTTTAGAGGGCGCTGCCCCTTCAAAGTATTTATGTAGGATAAACCGGGCAAGTATGGCATCCTTATATGCATGATGTCCGATGCAGTTGACAGATACGTCTTGAATATGGAACCCTATGCAGGTAATGTAGAGAATTTGTCGAAAGAAGAACGGGGTTCAGCAGTTGTTGTCAAATGTCTGATAGAACCTGTGGAAAAATGCTGGTCGAAGTATTACTACTGACCGATACTATATATCGGTGGATTTGGCCGAAGAGTTATACCAAGACTACAAAGTTATTACAGTAGGAACTCTCGAGTCAAACAGGAAGCATATTCCAGACATAATGAAGAACACGTCAAATCGAGAGCTATATTCATCAATGTTCTTGTTCACAGACCCATCAACAGGTAGGCCTCCAGTAACTTGTGTCCTACATAACAGAAACGAAACCAAGCAAAAATTTATTGATGTTGTCAACAATGCACCAAGATAAAGGCACTGTTGGAGGAGAGAAGACTAAATCCCAGATAACCGCATATTATAATTCCACTAAAGGTGGAATTGATACCATTGATCAAATGGTGCATATGCACACCTACAAGAGGGGAACAAAGAGATGGCCTTTGTCTGTATTTTATTCTCTCATCGACATTTGTGCTATCAATGCAACCGCCATATTCATCTAGTAACATCCAAAATGGAATGAAAAGAAACACAACAAACTGAAACTTTATCCTCTGCAAGCTGGGATGGAACTAGTGAAATTGCAGGTAGAAGAAAGAAGTACCAGTGCAAGAGGGTTATCTAACCAAATTGTTCAATCAATGGAGACTATTCTACAAAAGAAAATCAAAGAAGTGACAACAGAAACTCGTCAGCCTCCTGCAAGGAAAGGTCGGTGCCATATTTGTGTAAGAGAAGCTAAAACAAAGAAGCGGAAGTACAACAATCTAAGTAAACCAAAATAGTATTGTGGACAGTGTCATAAACATGTGTCTAACACACATTCAGAAAAAATTGTGAAGTGTGTCTCTTACCTTGAAGTTGATGACTGAGAGTAGTGTATTGCATATCAACACATCTGTATTTTGTACCGTAATATGTCAATTTTTTATTCACTCAATCCAATATTTATAACAATTTACAACGTTTATAAACCGATGCCTTAGTTAAAATACATAAACCATTTTGAAAAGTGTAATTTTTCGTCAGTAAACTTATTTAATACCTGTGGGCTCGCCGAACCCCCCTCTTAGTCATCCAAGTTAGAAAAAAAGTCTTGGGTGTCCTAGGGTTAAACTACTCTGTCCAAACAGGCCTCGAAAGATCCAACAGTACCAACCGACTTTTATTTCATCCACATCCAATAAGCATCACTGGATGTGGTCGGCCCACTGATCTCCGGGTTGTTGTCAGTTTTCGTGACTGGAGAGCTGCGACTTCTCAATCAAGCAGCTCCTCAATTGGCACCCCACTCGCGATCAGCACTCAGTACACCAAGACATAATCCATCCAAGTGCTATCCAAGCCCGACATGTGTAACTTTGGTCATCTGAATGGAACTAGGGTTAACCACAGCAGAAACGCCACTAACAAGTACTTATAGCCAAGTACATATTATAAAGTGGTAGTATTAGTAATTTTTACTGTGTGATGTATTGTTCCTTATTTCTCCACACCCTCTCTCTCACAAAACTAATAAGAGGTGGCTCCCTCCGCTCCTCCATCCCCGTCACTTTCCTTTATGTACGCTATTCTCTGAGACAAAACAATGAAAGCCAATGTATGCGTAAATATCTTTCTTTATATACATAGTGACATGTTCGGCATGGTTGATGTAGCTGCATATCTGCCGAGGCGATCACTGGCAAGTGGTAGCTTACTGTAAACGCACAAAGTAATAGAAAAGTTCCTGAGTACAGATTTGTGCGGATGTCGTTGTAGAAAGAAGGACTGAAAAACAAACGGCGTTGAGGACTTCACTCAACTGGCGTTTGGGCGGCGTGGCTAACTGTAACGTGGCACGAAAGCGGTAGCCAGGGCCAGTTTTATTTGACGAGGAATGTAATTGACAACAAAGGACGCGGCCATTTCAGCGGGGGCGCACACACGTTTAAGCCCTGGTCGTGAGAGGGCGACTGTACAGCGCAGGGGCTGCGGCGACGGCAGCGACGCCCGTGGGCCAGCGGCGAAAATATCCCATCCATTAGGCGCGCAGTGGCCGGCGTTAATAATGCAGGGGCTGCCCCGGCGGCAGGGCTGCCTGTGATTAGCGCGCAGGGCTGCCAACGCCAACGCCGCACCAGTGCTACCGCCCGTGCCTTGCGCGCATTAATTCCTCGGTGGCGCCCGGTAGTTTTGGCGGGAGGGAGGGTGGCAGGCAGCGAAGAGGAGAGGGGTAGGGAGAGGGGGCGGGCAATAGAAGAGCTGGGGGATTTTCGCATGATTGCAGGATTTAAATTAACATGTTGCTGCTGGTGGCGAAGCGTTTGCGCATTTAAATGGACCGGAGGCGACGGCGGCGGCGGCCTCGGTGTCGGTAAATACTGGTATCCGCCAGTACAGTGCACTGTGTGGCGAAGCGCGTTCTGTTGTGTTGTGCATCTGTCCTGCAGGCTGCTACGATCCCTCCTACCGTTGCACGCCACTGTGGTAGCAGAAACTGTCACGTAACAATCGCAATTTAGCACGTTGTGCGAATCAGTATGCAGCACAAGAGATGCATCATTGAGATAAAGCGAGTGAAAGTTTATTACAGTCTGCACAACTTCCCTCTCATCAACATGTACTGTTAAAATGGCTCTGAGCACTACGGGACTTAACATCTGTGGTCATCAGTCCCCTAGAACTTAGAACTACTTAAACCTAACTAACCTAAGGACATCACACACATCCATGCCCGAGGCAGGATTCGAACCTGCGACCGTAGCGGTCTCGCGGTTCCAGACGGCAGCGCCAGAACCGCGCGGCCACTTCGGCCGGCAACATGTACTGCAATGTGCGTTTAGATAAGTCATATGTTATAGAAAGATTTCAAAAAAAAATGGTTCAAATGGCTCTGAGCACTATGGGACTTAACATCTATGGTCATCAGTCCCCTAGAACTTAGAACTAATTAAACCTAACTAACCTAAGGACATTACACAACACCCAGCCATCACGAGGCAGAGAAAATCCCTGACCCCGCCGGGAATCGAACCCGGGAACCCGGGCGTGGGAAGCGAGAACGCTACCGGACGACCACGAGATGCGGGCTATAGAAAGATTTGGCCGCAGTAGCGTTGCCGACAACATTGCAGCAATGTGGTTGCTATACACACCAATTTAGCATTATAGCCTGGCAGTATTGCTATGTTGCAGGTAGCTGCCGTCATACTGCCGAAGGGCTGCCGCCGTTGTCCACCATGGGTGGACAACATTTTGTATTGCAGGGTAATATCTATCTCTGTCCATGTCTGTAAATGTTTCCCTCTGGATGTCGCCTTTGTTTCCTACTTGTCTCACCGAAAGCACTGCAGTCACGTTGTGAGCTTTCTGAAAAAATATTGTCTGTGTGAGAGAAAACTGAATGTATTGATATTAAAAATACTTTCTTCTCACGTAACGTGCACCTTCGGAACTTGTGGAATTGCTGTGCAGAACTGACTATTGGTTGCAGACGTGAACAGGGCCCTGAAATAAAACTTTAAACTTCATGAAATGCAAAATTTGAAGTAACGGAAATGAATCAAATTAAACGCTGAAGGAAAATAATTGTGTGCTCAATGAAAACTACGTAACTAAAACTCAGTAACGAAGTATGGTATGAAATTTGAGTGATATGAAATGCAGCGTTGGACTAGGAATATCCACAAACATAAATTCCTGCTTTACTCAGAAGAAAATATCTGTTTGAAATTACAAACACTGTTCACTGAAAATTAATGTCCTAGCTACCACGACACCTGGCAATCCTAACTACACATTGTTTGCTCAGTCACGAAGGATGAGATCAGTCCAGAAACGAAAGTGACTTACATATTGCGTAGCATGTGGTTTTTGTGTCTAGAGTACTGTCGTTCTGGACAGCAAATACAAATCAGCAGATGCAGCAGCTAATGATAAATAATCTACACTAAACTTTTTTTTGTCAGAAACAATCTGTGATTTCGTATGGAGTAAGGAGCAATGCACAGACGACAAAATCTTCAATACATTACTATGTATCATGGGGGTAGGTTTTACCCTAAGCAAAACCGTTTTAAGAGATCAAACTCTGATTACTGACGAAATGAGTGTACAACAAAAAAATATTCTAACAATTGCAAAACTCTCTTTACAACGAAACTACAAACATCTCTTTAAAATTCCTCCAAAATTTTCTTCATCAGTATAAATAACAACAAAGTATTATTAACGAGATTTCATCTCCATAATAAACTATTTCAGATAGTTTCTCCCACATTCGCAAACAACAGCTCTTTGTCATTGAAATACTCAATTGCTTCACAACAGACTGACTAACATGTTAACCACAGATAAAGCTGAACACAGAGTCAAGAATCTTATTCAAAACTTATGCAGTGCGCTCATTTATCTCTGTCCCAGTACAGTAAAGGCGAATTATTTACAGTTGCATAAAACATATGAGAACCTTACAACGAGTCTCACCTGCAAGAACATACTTCCGCTTTTGTTCGAAAGATTTTGTGCACAAGTTTTGTAATTTGCTGTATGTTTGTTGTGTTCAGCAATGGACAAGGGGACAAACGAGAAAACTACGAGTTTTATAAATTCCATTGATCTACGAGCAGAATCATGGTACATCGAAAGTAATGTATAAAAAGATCGCAACCTGGAAAAAAGATAATTGGCAGCCTGTTGCCTATGTCTTTTGTATAACGTCTGATGAAGCATAAAAAAACTCCTAAGTCTTCAAACCTATCCCAAATACGAGGCAAAACAGTTACATAGGAAGACTGCAAGTGCAGGAGGCTCTACATCCACATGGTTTTCATTGAATGCTTGCAGACCTGTATTGGATGATTATAACTGATATGTAGCTACTCACAGAGGTGCAGTACGGGCTGGTAATTATCGAATGGCAGCGAAATTTGGTATGTATTCTAATGTGTTGATGGAGAACCGATTTACACTGAAAAGTAATGTCCAGTTTTGGCCAACAGGCGCAAATCTGGCACTGTGAATGCAAGAAAGCGGTATAAAAATATTTCCATTAGTAAGGGATCACCGCGCGGTATAGCCGTGCGGTCTGAGTCTTCTTGTCACGGTTCTCGCGTCTCCCTCCGTCAGAAGTTCGAGTCCTCCCTCGGGCATGGGTGTGTGTGTTGTCCTTAGCGTAAGTTAGTTTAAGTTGGATTGAGTAGTGCGTAAGCTTAGGGACTGATGACCTCAGCAGTTGTGTCCCATTGTCGTTACCACAAATTTCCAGTTCTGTAAGGGATCTGGAGTGGGATGTGGGCAGAAATGGTCAAGTAGGTGAGAGAGATTTCGTATTGATTTCATTAATAACCGCCACTTACACAATTTGTTCAGTATGAGCACCAGAGACGTCGGTGAGAAGCTGTAATTCGGCAGATTTGTACCTGGTGACGAATATTAGAACTAATTTTGTTCCAGCGTAAGTCGGTTCTGAATTAACCCAATAGAATATCTACCAAGTTTCTTTCATCATTACAGCCGACACTGACCGAGAGAAGCTACATTATAATTAGGGTCACCTGGCACTATCTCTAAATGTACTTGAAGCAGTAACTGATGGTGTAAACAGCAGGTTATACAGGCGAATAAAAATTCAATAAGAATTATATTCTTATTTCAGACTTGCCGTAATGAAATCTTCCCGTTCTTCTCCCAAAGAGCACCGTATATCTGGTGTCAGGAGACTTACTGATGAATAGCAAAATTTAAACAGGTAAGATACATTAAACTTCTGAACGAAGCAACAGTATCTACACTACTGGCCATCAAAATTGCTACACCAAGAAGAAATGCAGATGATAAACGGGTATTCATTGGACAAATATATTATATTAGAACTGACATGTGATTACATTTTCACGCAATTTGAGTACATAGATCCTCAGAAATCAGTACCCAGAACAACCACCTCTGTCCGTAATAACGGCCTTGATACGCCTGGAAATTCAGTCAAACAGAGCTTGGATGGCGTGTACAGGTACAGCTGCCCATGCAGCTTCAGAACGATACTACAGTTCATCAAGTGTAGCGATTGGCATATTGTGACGAGCCAGTTGCTCGGCCAGCATTGACCAGATGTTTTCAATTGGTGAGAGATCTGGAGAATGTGGTGGCCAGGAATCCAGAAGGCCCGTAAAGGATCTGCAACATGCGATCGTGCATTATCCTACTGAAATGTAGGGTTTTGCAGAGATCGAATGAAGGGTAGGGCCATTGGTCGTAACACATCTGAAATGTAACGTCCACTGTTCAAAGTGCCGTCAATGCGAACAAGAGGTGACCGAGACGTGTAACCAATGACACCCCATACCATCACGCCGGGTTATACGCCAGTATGGCTATGACGAATACACGCTTCCAACGTGCGTTCACCGCGATGTCGCCAAAAACGGGTGCGACCATCATGATGCTGTAAACAGAACCTGGATTCATCCGAAAAAATGACGTTTTGCCATTCGTGCACCCAGGTTCGTCGTTGAGTACACCATCGCAGGTGATCCTGTCTGTGATGCAGCGTCAAGGGTAACCGCAGCCATGGTCTCCGAGCTGGTAGTCCATGCTGCTGCAAACGTCGTCGAACTGTTCGTGCAGTTGGTGGTTGTATTGCAAACTTCCCCATCTGTTGACTCAGGGATCGAGACGTGGCTGCACGATCCGTTACAGCCATGCGGATAAGATGCCTCTCATCTCGACTGCTAGTAATACGAGACCGTTGGGATCCAGCACGGCGTTCCGTATTCCCCTCCGGAACCCACCGATCAAAATCGGAAACGTGATGGTACGCATTTCTCCCCCTTACACGAGGCATCACAACAACGGTTCACCAGGCAACGCCGGTCAACTGCTGTTTGTGTATGAGAAATCGTTTGGAAACTTTCCTCATGTCAGCACGTTGTAGGTGTCGTCACCCTCGTGTGAATGCTCTGAAAAGCTAATCTATCGCACATCACAGTATCTTCTTCCTGTCGGTTAAATTACGCGTCTGTAGAACGTCATCTTCGTGGTGTAGCAATTTTAATGGCCAGTAGTGTATAAACGAAAGGGTGGTCGCCCATCAGGTTGTGATTTGTATGCACTCTCTGATACTTGTGTGTGTTGAAAGGATTATACACAGAGCGTTTCAGCTGCCCCTACCGATGTCATTTCATGCAGCCTGCACAAGAATTGAGTCAGGAGCTCTTTACTGAGTGACGACGGCCCTGTAATCGATATAAGTTCCCTCCCCGAGGTTTTGGTGACTTCACAAACAGAATCATACAGTAAAAAATATGAACAAAGGCTGGCCATGAGTTACATGGTATTTTGCACCAAGATATACCATACTTATGTATACTTATCTAAGTGTCTCCAATATTTCTCTGTTTAAATAGAGGTGTAGTCTTACATGTTGCCCCGCGGGATTAGCCGAGCGGTCTGAGGCGTTGCAATTATGGACTGTACGGCTCGTCCCGGCGGGGGTTAGAGACCTCCCTCGGGCATGGGTGTGTGTCCTTATGGTAATTTAAGTTAAGTAGTGTGTAAGCATAGGGACCGATGACCTTAGCAGTTTAGTCTCATAAGATTTCACACACAATTTTTTTTCTTACATGTTTTGAACGTCTCGTGCGCTTATTTCCTTTATAGTACTTATTCTTTCGTATATGATTTTGAAACGTTGTCTTGTAAAGAGTGTTCACCGTCGGAAATTATGAAGCTGAATGGAATTATCAAAATGGGGAGTATCGAAGAATCAAGGCAATGAAAATATGAGTATGTGACTTGTCGCGTTGATTTGCTAAAGTAGTTTCACAAACAAAATTTGTACGATTGGTCTAAGATGTCTTCGTGTACTTTACCAGTTATTCTGTGACATTTTGACAATGTGATTTACATCTCCAGAGCGAACTGACCGTCATCATAATTTTGTCATATAGGACTGCATAAAACGAAATTGGTAGGGGCAGCTGAATCACCTTTTGTAATGAGAAATGGCTGTTTGTTTAGGATGCTGGCCATTATGTGCGTCCTTGGACGCCCGAGGACGTGAATGTTTTCCTCTTTGGCTAGCAGTCATCGTCAGTGTTCTGCCAAAAGGCAGGTTTTCATATGGCAGCTCCCCAGGCTGTCCGGTCTTCTGCCATCCTCTTCAGGTCTGCATAATTTCCTCCTCCCTTTATGTCATCTGTCATCTTGTATCTCCTTCTTCCTCTCAGTCTTCTCCCACAAACCAATCCTTCCAAAGCATCTGATGGCAAGCACTTCCTTCTCAATGAATGTCCCAACCAGTTCTTTTTCCTTTCTCTTACAACCTTCGGCAGACATCTTCTGGCACCAACCCTTTCTAATACTCTCTCATTACTCACTCTTTTCATCCAGCTCATTCTCTCCATTCCCCTCCACATCCACATCTCAAGTGCTTCTAACCTCTTCAGTGGTTCTTCTGCTAGAGTACCATCGGCTCCTTCTATTTCCATGTTATTCATCTTTATTTTACGTTCAGAAACTATCTCAGTAGCCAGTGTATACATCATTTCATACTTTTCCTCTTTCTCCATTTCTGTTTCATTCTTTTTCCCTTGCTTTTTAAGTTTATCTTCTTAATTCATTATTCAGTTTCCTGTACCTATTTTTGCCTTCTTCAGTTTCTATATTTTTCCACTTTCCCCGCTCTTCCATATTTTTCAACATGTTTTCTGTTATCCATTCTTTCCTGTTACTTTGGGCTAGTAGTACTAGATGAGAGAGAGAGTGAATCGGCTGAGAGAGAGTGTGTGTTTTTAGTCGTCAGCGAGTGAGAAGCCTTGATGACAAACGTGTTCATGAGAGAATGCATTTTGAGATGCCCCATAGTGTGTGACTATGGATAAAGGGTGATTTCCGACATGATTTCATAGAGGGACAACACATTTGGAAAAAGTTAACATGACTTTAGATCTTATTTGCCGCCAGCACTAGCCGACGATTTATTCTAGTGTAAAGATTCCATTTTGTTCGACAGTATCTACATTTCGGTACCCAGGTAGAATTAGCAGTCATGTGTACACAATATTAATTACTATTTGTCACGATCCCCATCTAGTCATAAGTATTTTATGGGAAAAGTAAAGAGAAAATTAGTAACTTAAGTACCGTGTGTGTGAATCATTGATCATTTGTTATGATAACGCAAGAGAAGATAATAGTCTCATGTTAAAATGATTCATTTTCGTCTTATTGAAAGGATCTTAACATCAGTTTAATTTAAAGTAAACTTTTCGTTCATTTGCAAATACGCCACATAGGTTTATTGCCACAGTTTGAATACAAATCGCAACATCATTGCACAGCCACGCCTTGCACTATTGCGTTGAAAGCGAGTTGCAGTTTGGGAACTAGAATGAAATTACGAACTAACGCAATTGGCACCGCTGTGATTTCTTCCAAGATCACGCACTTTAGCACTACATGTTCTTACAGGTAAACAAGATACAGCAGAGCTGAGTTATCGTTCCACGCAAGAAACATTTGTAGGGCCTAAATGTTCTTAGATGAAATAGCAGACAGTATTCCTTTGCCAACTTTTTAAATAATTCAGTGGGTGTCCTTTCTAATAGAACACAGTCTGAATACGTAACACTTCGTATGACGTAATTGTTCGCGGAGGAAGCCATCCTGCGTATCATTGATAGCATATCATTGAATTGTATTTCATTTACAGATAGTTAGATCCAGTTTAGAGCAATTGGCTCCACACACATCGAAAGCAATTTGCGTAATTAATGTTCATGTCCAAAAGAAGGGTAGAAAAGGATATGCAAGAGCAGGATATATATGGGCGACTCTGTAATCGGAACTTAGGAAACTTGACTTCACATTGCTAGCGGTATATTGAGATACTGCATTCTTGTAGAAACACAAAAATAGAAGTTCGTATTACTGCTGAAGTGTACAAACTGTACAGTTATCATAATAAAAAAGTAGTAAGTAGGGGTTTTTGTCACACCAAGTTTAAGATGATTAGTTTCAAGATTTTAGCAATTCTCAGGTGAACTGATAGTACGATATGTTAAAATTCTGAAACAGGTATGTACATAGCGTAAGATCAGTCGTTAAAATTTCTGAACCGTTCCGGTTACTTAAAAAAGAGCGCATCCAGAAACTGCAATTTCCCTTGCTGTTTGTAACCTGATTCCTTATTTGATGTAAAGCTGTAGAGCCGCACTCATTTCCACTGGATCGCGTTCGCTCATTTTGTAGCAATAGAGTGGCCACTTGTAAACACTTCTGGCCCGAAACGCATTGCCCCAAAAATTGCCGGGCTATAATGGTCGGTAATGACATAATACATCTAGCTAAAATTCGTATGGCCGCAATGTTGCAGGACAACACTGTCGGGATGTATACTCAGCAACAATTCATTTTCATGGCACCTGTAAACGCACCTTAACGTCCACAGGGGAGGATCATTTCCATTTACACTGTGATAATCTAGAAAACTGCTTTATAAATAATTAATTTTAATGATGTTCAAAATTTCTCGCTTAGATTTTTTTAGGAACTAAGATTGTAAAAGACAAATACAAACAGACCAGAAAGAACATTACGACCACCTACTTAAAAGCCGGTATGTCCACCTTTGGCACGGATAGCAACGGCGACGTGTCGCGGCTTGGAAGCAATGAGGCCTTGGTAAGTCGCTGGAGGAAGTTGACCCCACTTCTGCAAACACAAGTCACCTGTGAAACTTACTGGGAGATTAAAACTGTGTTCCGGACGGAGACTCGAACTCGGGATTTTTGAGTAAAATCTGTGAGTAAAGCTGTGAGGACGGGGCGTGAGACGTGCTTGGGTAGCTTAGATGGTAGAGCCCTTGCCCGCGAAAGGCAACAGGTCCCGAGTTGTAGCATCGGTCCGGCACACAGTTTTAATCTGCCAGGAAGTTTCATCTCATCACACACTCCACTGCAGAGTGAAAATCTCGTTCTGGAAACTGAAGTGTTGGCAGAAGAGCCAACACTGTGTTGCTAGAGGAGGCCGAAATGCACGCTTTTAAGCTCACGTAGATTGGCGTGAGGTCTGGAACAAGGTAAAGTAATTATCCTACAAAGAAAAGAACGTAGTTCTTGGAATACTTAACTTTAGTCCACAATTGGAGAACATCGCTCTTGTTTAGACATTAACATAATCTCAATATAACTGGTAATGGCGCCTTGCTAGGTCGTAGCAAATGACGTAGCTGAAGGCTATGCTAATTATCGTCTCGGCAAATGAGAGCGTATTTGTCAGTGTAGCATCGCTAGCAAAGTCGGCTGTACAACTGGGGCGAGTGCTAGAACGTCTCTCTAGACCTGCCGTGTGGTGGCGCTCGGTCTGCAATCACTGACAGTGGCGACGCGCGGGTCTGACGTATACTACCGGACCGCGGCCGATTTAAAGGCTACCACCTAGCAAGTGTGGTATCTGGCGGTGGCAGCACAGAAACAAGTCACCTGTTTCCCATAAATTTGGGGGCGGGGTGGGATGACGCCATATTCAGTCACATCCCATATGTGTTCGGTCGCGTTCAGATCGGACGAATTTCGGGGGGGGGGGGGGGGGAGGGGGGGCACATCGTCAATTGGAACACGCTACTTTGTCCCTCGAACCATTCCATCACATTCCTGATCTCGTGACATGGCGCATTACCATTTCTGAAAAATACCATTGCAGTCGGGAGACATGATCGTTATGAAGGGGTGTACCTGGTCTACAGCCAGTGTATGATACTCCTTGAACGTCATGAGCTCCACTGGATCCGTGGATGCCTACGTGAATGTTCCCCGGAACATAATGTAGCCGCCGGAAGATTGTCTCCGTCCTGCTGTACGGGTTTCAAAGAGCTATTCCCCTGGAAGACGACGGTTTCGCGCTCTCCCACTGGCGTGAAGAAGAAGATATCGGTATTCATCATGCCGTGCAACTCCCTGACTCTCCGCTAACGTCCAGTGGCGACGGTGACGTGCTCACTTGAATGGTAATTGCCGATGTCGGGGATTTAACATTGGCACATGCATGGGCTGCAGAGACCCATCCTTAGGAGTGTTGTGTACATTGCGTGTTGAGACGCACTTGTACTCTTCCCAGCTATAGTTCCACCACAGTTTACCGCCTGTCCTATTTTACTAGTCTGCTCAGCCTACGACCTCCGATAACTGTAATGAGGAATGGCCCACCCGTCCGCACGACTTCTGGGTGTGGTTTCACGTACTGAAGACACTACATCACTCGTCGATCACCCGACAATTCGTTAAGTTTCCGAAATGCTCGAGCCGAGCCTCCGGGCCATCACAATCTGCCCACCGTCAAACTCAGATAGATTACGCGCCTTCCCCACTCTACACACGGACAGCATTTTCACCGTTACTACATGCACTGTGCGTGTGTTTTAACTAGCAATCATTCCTCCCAAGGTGACGCTGCTATCATTTGATCAGGTTTAATTCGGTAGTAGATCGGTGTTGATAATTTTCTGGCTGGTCGGGGTGTCGCTCTCTGGTATTCTGTTTGTGGCAGTGTGTGTGTTCCAGCAATTGGTGGTACATTATTAGTGTGAGGTAGCATTTATGTCCTTCATATGAACAGAGAAATACTGAAAAAGTATCATTTATTAGTCACAAATGCTACGATATACGAGTTACATGAGGTTCTGCTGTCCTAATATTTGAGTCCTTAAGTTTTACCATCAGCAACCCTATCGGATGTTTCCTTCCGAGAACAACGCGACTGCAGCGAGACGAGAAACGAAACATTAACTCATTTCCACCGAAGTCTGACTGCCTTAATGCTGAATAGCAATCCAGAGTTGCGCGGTTCCAGACTGAAGCGCCTAGAACCGCTCGGCCTCACCGGCCGGCTGATCGACAATCATCTGAGATTTAGGCAAGTAGCTGATCTCATGATATCTATCAAGTCGCCTTAAAAGTAATTATTTTTCTAAAGTGTCGATATGCTAACAACCTCATGATGAATTACAAAGGAGAGAAATTGTACCGAAGATCGAATGTTGCTGTGCAAGAGATATTATTGTTTTTCTTCCCCCCGGGTTTAAAGTTTACAAACCAAATAACAGACGTACTTACAGAGACTCAGGTGACCTTCAAGATCTAGACAGAGCCGTTAAAAAGGTGCGTCAGTTTTGAATCGCCAAACAGTTCGAGTCTGCTTCAGTCTCAATTTTTTTCATTTGTTAGTTGTGTATCTAACTATGTGGCAGTTTACCACTGATCTACCTCTGATAACCGTGAGAATATTTTATGAACGCAAAGAAAGTGTATGCAGTATTTGATGTCTTAGAACGATTCTAGGGCGCACTAAAAGACCGAATGAATCAACAGTTTGCACACATATTGAAAAGTTCAATGAAATTGATTTAACAGTGAAAATTAAGAGTTCTGGTTGCCTCCGCTTTGGCCTATTTGATTAAAAAATTGCTGTTCTTCATCCCATTTTCGCTGTTAATCTATTCTTCGTCGTTTCCAACAATTGGGTATAGGATATTCTTCAGTATGGAGGATAGTCTGTTTTCCTATGTCAAAAATATGGTTCGGATAGTTGTTATTTCGAATAATTATAATATTCAAATAGCACTGCTAATGAATATTCTCCCTGTTATTTTTGTGTAATTAAAGTTTAAAAATCATTCAATTTCAAGGTTTTATTAAGTGATCTAAAATGCCCTATTATTGGCTAAGGCTTTGGTGACATCACAAGCTAGGACTAAGAGGACGCTATTTATTTTTACAGGAGTGCTAGCCGAAATTACTAGTGTTTTCCGTTCTTTCTCTGCGTACAGATTGGTTATTTAGTGCTATAACATGCAGGTACAAAAATGGAGAGGAATTTTGTAAATGGTGGTAGCGGAAACCTTCCGAAGGTTATTCCTTTCGTGGTTTCTTCGTTCTTGTTCCGGAAACAAGAAACTCGAAAGGTGCATTGCATGGATACTCGGGCGATAGTACTGTGATACAGCAATAACTTGCTGAATTATCTTCATTCTGAGGAAATCTGGAACTGGATTATGTGCTCGGACCATGCTGAAGAAGTTGTCCGGGAAAATTTGTGAACGTCTGTAGAATAAAACAAGGAGGAAATTTCTTCATTTAGAAGATAATTTCATTTGCTTGTTGCCAGATCTCCTGCTGTTTTCGTGGCACATCTTTTCTCAATTTTCAGATTTTCAGACTGCGTAATAACTCTCGTGAGGAACTGTAGAGCGTCAGCATGTTAGTTTTCAATTGCTTTACACACGACAGATTTTCTGTTCCTCTCAGTCATTAATATAAACCACCGCAAATTATGTCTATAGAATATGCAGCTGTCGCAGCGGAACCATAAAGTCCCTGTTGTTCCACTGCTTACTTAACTGCTGCTGAAATACTATGACTTAGAAGTCGCTATGCCAGGCCAACTTTCATTTTATCGTATTGTCTTCGTCTGGTTATATTTCTTCTTAGGTTCCAAGCAATGTTCAATTTTCCTCTTTATCAAAATCTTACAGATTTACAACAGGCTCAGTGTAGACAGTTGGAAGTGGCAAGCCATGGCTTCAACGACTCGTTAGGGAAGAATAACGTGGTCGGCAATTGTTAAATGGTTTCTCATATTCTTCAAAATAAGAGCTACATCATGCATCAAAAACAGGTTCATAATACTATCCTTGAGAATCATCCTAAGCTGATCAGGTGTAAAATGCAGATAATAAACGAAGATACATCTTAAAATGCAACGTGACGTAGAATTTAAAGCCCTTAGGTTGTTGTGTTAGAAATAGAGGAAACATAAAGAGACAACAGCATTAAGCTAAGAGAACGACATAGGAGGTAAAAACCTTGCTCCAAATGAGGATCGATCACGCAACCATCGCGTTAGATGTCCAGCACGCCACCCATTGTGCAACACGCGACAACGCATTCGTGTGAAGTGTTAACTCACATTTAATGATCCTCGCAAAAATAAACGCCTGTAGCGACCACTGTCTCACTTCGACCTCTGTGGACGAGTCGCAACCACATTTTATGTATCCTCTCATGCATTCGATAATAATTTTTTCAGAAGTTTTTACAGATGTGTTTGTACAATGTATATATCGTTTGTAACCCATTTCTCGAAACGTAAATTCCTAACCAAAATATACTTGAATTAGCTTCAAGGCA
Organism: Schistocerca serialis cubense; assembly: GCF_023864345.2. NCBI lineage: Eukaryota > Metazoa > Arthropoda > Insecta > Orthoptera > Acrididae > Schistocerca > Schistocerca serialis. The sequence continues at coordinate 735,997,703 of NC_064642.1, forward strand.
GTAGGAACAGCGTGCTAGCCACTGACGACAAAGGTATCACATGACTCAAATGCTACGTTTTGGAGGGCTTTCAGATTATTTGACTTTCATTACGGTTTTTTAATACTGTAATTCATGAGCGAAAAACGCATGTTATGAGCGTGAAATGATGTATTAACTGTTTAAGATGATATTCAGAAAACGGTCAAATCTCATTTAGCAGCCTTACAGAATTCAGCTAACGCAGCAACTGAAGGAAGCCCATCAGGAGAGAAGGCGACACATGCTGACTGGTTTCCGAGAAGACGGCAGGAAGACGACGGTTTTGCGTGGAACTTCATCTTTGTTGACGAGGCACATTTCCAATCAAATGGGTTTTTCGACCCACAGAACTGGTGTACCTGGGGATCAGAAAATTCTAACTTTTTTCAACAGAGGAGAATGCTCTCACAGCAAGTGATGGCTCTGTATAGGCAGCATTATCGACCCTTTTTTTCGGTTTTAAGATGAGCAGGACATACTGTGTCAGTAATGGTAACCGATACCACCCGATGAGAGGTTCTTCTTTTTTGTGGCCAAATTTGAGAGGAATTGATGTTCTGGAGTTGTGGCTTCAGCAGGATAGTGTCACCTGGTAAAGTTCCCACGAAACTATTGAGTTACCCATGAGCGATTTCCTGATCGCCTTCATCCGCTGTAACTAGGAGCAACAGTGGCTACCAAAGTCACGTAACTTAACCTCTTGCGCTTTCTCTTCGTCGCTACGTTATATTATTAGTGTATGTCAATAAACCCCGATACATCCAAGAGTTGAAGGAGGAAATTCGCCATGTTGTTTGTGAAATGCAAGTGTAATATTGTTAGGTAGACATAGCGAACTTCACGGTCAGATTCTTGGATGATAGCACAGCGGAGGAAATCATATGCCGCACATAATTATCCGTACCCGAAAGGGGAATGTGTGATCAAGGTATAAATGAATTTTGTAAACGTGTTTTGGAAAAATCAAGTCCATAATTTATAAGAACTAAATTGTATCAGTCAGCTCTGAGAAAACATGGGAAAAATTTCATATTATCGTACAGCATAACCAGTCATGTAAGAATTTGAAAACTATAACGATGCTGACTGTGACAGAATACGCCACCTTCTGCCTCCTGAAATCTTAGTTGTAAGTGTTAAGAGGCAGTCTTCACCACTTCTTTTTACAGGGAGACAGGGACACTTAAACGTTTGCATTTCTCAAGTTTATTTAGTTCAAATGCATAACGACATAATGACACATAAAATATCGAGGAAATAATGCCATGTTTAAAAGCGCATTGCGTGACTATCCATGAATTATTTTACTGTGTTATTTATCCTCCTTCTTAGGATGTAATACGCCTGTAACATTATTTCTTAATTCTAACACTGAAACATTAAGTTTGCGGTTACCAGCCACCCTTTTCTTTATCTCCACGACGCGTTTCAAAGGTTTAAACCTCCATCATCAGGTGGATTTACATTAGTTAGTATGACATTTGTGTGTGTGTAAACAAATATGACAGTATACATGTGATGTGTTATGACAGCGAAAGGAACCTGTGACCACTGGAGTATCGTGTTTCTCCACTAAACAGTGCCACAAGTTCCTCCAAAAAATCGTAACGCAGATGGTTCAAATGGCACTGAGCACTATGGGACTTAACATATGTGGTCATCAGTCCCCTGGAACTTAGAACTACTTAAACCTAACTAACCTAGGGACATCACACACATCCATGCCCGAGGCAGGATTCGAACCTGCGACCGTAGCGGTCACGCGGTTCCAGACTGAAGCGCCTAGAACCGCACGGCCAATCGTAACACAACACACACACACACACACACACACACACACACACACACGCACACAAATGTCATACTAACTTAAGTCCACCTGATGATGGAGGTTTAAACCTTTGAAATGCGGTGAACGTAGCTGCCGCCGCTAACCGACCGCGTGGTGAAGAGATTCCAGGGCTGGACTTCAGATAAGTAGTTTTAATTCGACATGGTACCACGGTTTATTAGGTTTTTATTTTAATGTTGACGGTGCCTTACTCTGGCATGTTATAGTAATTTTATGCTTCTGAAGAAGGCTAGATTAATTCAGCCGAAACCTGGCAATGACCAGAAAATTTGCGCAACTGATCCTGAGTCTTCAAAATATTAGTCTATCACAGTTTCTGATGGGACTGTAATATGCTATAAATTCTTAGATTCATACGAACACCTAAATGTGCCAAGGAGGTATATCTCACTCACTCGCCAGGCGTACAAATTAGGTCCTTTCATATGACACACGCACTGTAACTAAGGCCGTGTATGACACACCAGACCTGCTCCCCCGTGGAGGACTCGGTTGGCCTGCCGCCTTGTCATCAAACGTTTGCTGCTCCCATCCGAAAGTCATTTGCTTTCTGCTGCTAATAGAGTAGTTGTGCAGAATCAACGTTCATTATAGAGCCCTTTTTACACCTTGCTGTTGCAAACGGACGTTACGCCACGTCACGGACACAAATTTGAATTCAGTGAACAGCGAAGAAAATAATAAATAAAAAAGCACGAGAGAGCTTTGAACACGTCTCCTCCGCTTTTCAGTCCACCACCATGACCACTTAACCACGACGCCGTCGCTTTTCGCTTTCCCTTAATGTTTCACTTCTGAAGCTCGGAACGTTCACTGTTTCTACGAGGCTCGTTCAAAAACTAGTGTTCCACACTTTAAAAAAAAAACCATTAACGTGCAACGACAAACGTGCTTATTGGTGCTTTACATTTGCTGTTTGTTCTGTGCGCCGGTGAAGTTTCGATTCGTTCTGGCAGATGACAGAGCCGTAGTACAGCGCCAAAATGGAGTCTACATACGACTCACGTTACAAGCAGCATGCTGTTATTGAATTCTTGTGTACACAAAAGGAAACCGTGGTGAACATGCATAACCGTTTCTGTGCAGTATTATGGTGATGTTGCAGTTCAGACGAGTACAGTTGGGCTATGGGTAAAGAAAGATACAGCTTCAGGAAACGCAGAAACAGAGCCCCATGACCAGCCACGATCGGGACGTCCTGTCACAGCCACTGCTTCAGACATGCTGAATCGTGCGAATGCCATTATTCATGCCGACCGGCGCATCATAACTCGACAGTTGGCTCTACAGTTGTCGGTCAGTATTGGAAGTGCGTCTGCAATGATCGAGACCCTCAGATATTTAAAGAGGTGCTCATGATGAATTCTACGAATGCTCACAGCGGACCACACGATTCAAAGAAAGGCCATTTCATCTGAATTGTTGGAGCGTTTTGAGACTGACGGAGAGGCCTTTCCTGTCAGGGATCGTTATGGCGGACGAAAGCTGAGTGCATCACTTTGCGCCAAAATAAAAAGGCAGTCGCTGGAGTGACATGATCCACATTCACCAAAAAATAAGAAATTCAACACAACCCCTCTCCCAGTAAGATGACATGATACTACAATCCTGAAATGCTGTCTCATTGGTAACCGGCGTAACCGGTTGCATGCAAGCATGCAAACGTGGGTGAATTGCGTTGCTCAGGTGGCGGATGTCAGTTTGTGGGGTGGAGTTAAATGCCTTTTGAACTTGGTCTGTCAATAAGGGAACGGTTCATGCTGTCTGTGGATGACTTTGCATTTGTCGTCCCATAATGTGGCATATGTGATCGATTGGAGACAGATCTGGTGACCGAGCAGGTCAAGGAAACATATCACCGATCAGCAGAGCATGCTGGGCTACAACAGTGGTATGCGGGCGACCGTTATCCTGGAAACACTCCCTGAAATGCTGTTCCTAAATAGCAGCACAGCAGGACAACAGTTCGAATCACCAGATTGACATACATATTTTCAGTGAATAGGGGGCGGTGGTTTAACCACGAAAGTGTCTCCGGCTGTCATACGACAGCAGATCTCAGAGGAAAACTCTAGGTGTCGGTACAGCACGTCTAGCACGCAGACGAGGTGTTGGCATGCCCTCAAATAACCTCCTAACCAGGACACGGTCATTATTGGCACCGAGGTACAATCAGCTTTCATCAGAAAATACAGCAGACCACTACACTACCTTCCAATGAGTTCCCACTTGAACCCACTGTGTTAGCAAAGGGAGTTGGTTTCGAGTCAGCGGAATGCACGTCACAGGGCGTCTTGCTCGGAGCTGTCCTTGAAATAACACATTAGTAAGAGTTCGTCGAGTCACTGTGGAGAGAGAGGCTGCTCAAAGTGCTGCTGCAGATGCAGTGGGATGCGCTAGAGCAACACGCCGAATACCATTTTTCTTCTCTTCTGCCGCCGGTAGTGTCACGTCGCCGTCCGGAGCACAATTTTCTTGTGGCCGTACATTCTCGTGACCACTGCTGCCAGCAATCATTTACGGCGGCCACGTTCCTGCCAGATCTTTCTGCAATCTCGCAGAAGGAACATCAAGCTTTTCGTAGCCCGATTACACCACCTCGTTCAAATTCAGTGAAGCGTTGATAATAGCCTCTTTCCCTGCTCAAAGGCATTCTTGACTAGCAGCTACTCACTACATTCAATATCGAAGGTTACTTGTTCCCACGAACTGTTACAGTTAAACCAAAGCTGATAAGCATCTTCATGGTGCCGCTAATACGCAAAATCTGAATAGACATCATTTTCCAGATACAGAAACACTGCCTCCAACTGTCTTTCACGTCGGAGAATGGCATCTTTGTGTTGCAAGTTTTTTACGTCAGTCTATTTCTATGTGGGATTGAAGGAGCTTGCTATCGCTTTCTTTATCTGAACGTTTCATATTTCCGTACGGAGCAAAGGTCCTACTCATGATCGTGAGACGCTGATTTAATTATTCGCTCCTCGTTCTGAGCTACTAGACAGGACTGCCCCCTGATCACAGCAGTGGGCGCTCTTTAGAAGTCGCCAGGGCCGGCGATCCACTTTTCCGTTAAATCATCTCAGCAGTTGAGACGCAACGGTGTCAACGCCACTCCACGAATGTGCATTCGGCTTGCTGTAGGTTTTTCATACTGTGGCATAAGATCACCTTTGCCCACAGGGTGCTCATGTTTGCCACGGCAGAGCACACCTGTCGAGTAGTCGTCCCTTGGCGTCACACCATCGCGTATTTCAGCTGTTGCATACTGGCGTTCATCTCAAATGAAGGCTTTGGCATGGTGACATGTCTACTGGCAGGCGGTCGATCGTAAAACTGGACATCTTCTCGTTATCTGGAAGGTAATACCAGCGCTCACAAAATAACAAACGCTGCCAGCAACATGTTCGCCATCGCCTTTGGGTCAACTGTGGAATCCTATACTCCAGATGATACATGACAAAATCAATCCCTGCTACTACATATCGATACCACCCAACAGCCATCACAGCAACAGGATTGCAAGGATTGGTTACACGCTGATGGTGCTCGCGCAGAATCCAGATGATACATGACAAAATCAATCCCTGCTACTACATATCGATACCACCCAACAGCCATCACAGCAACAGGATTGCAAGGATTGGTTACACGCTGATGGTGCTCGCGCAGAATCCAGATGATACATGACAAAATCAATCCCTGCTACTACATATCGATACCACCCAACAGCCATCACAGCAACAGGATTGCAAGGATTGGCTACACGCTGATGGTGCTCGCGAAGAATCTGGCGGATCCATTGGAGCGCACCTGCTGAATCACACCGGTACTGGCTCTGTAACACGAGCGCCCTCTGTCGCCACAACATATAATGGCCATCGGCAGCGATACAGCCCCACTCATGCATGGAGCCACTTAGCAATGTGATGCTATGCAGAAGCCGCCTGGTCGCAGCTCCGTCTTCACTGTTCATGCTTTTGTGCAGAGAGACTTTTGCTTGTAGACATTGGGATATCTGGACTCTGTTTCTTGCTGCGTTGCTTGTAATGAGTCTTTGGTCGTTTCGAGAAGATCAAGTGAAATACGTACATCCTCTGTTTGTTGTGTTAATTTGTTCGCTAATCGTCTCTGCTCCTGTTCAGCTTTCCTACACTACTGGACATTAAAATTGCTACACCAAGAAGAAATGCAGATGATTAACGGGTACTCATTGGACAAATATGTTATACTATAACTTACATGTGTTTACGTTTTCACGCAATTTGGGTGCATAAATCCTGAGAAATCAGTTCCCAGAATAACGACCTCTGGCCGTAATAACGGCATTGATACGCCTGGGCATTGAGTGAAACAGAGCTTGGACGGCGTGTACAGGTACATTTTCCCATGCAGCTTCAACACGATACCACAGTTCATCAAGAGTAGTGACTGGTGTATTGCGATGAGCCAGTTGCTCGGCCACCATTGACCAGACGATTTCAATTGGTGAGAGATCCGGAGAATGTGCTGGCCAGGGCAGAAGTCGAACATTTTCTGTATCCAGAAATGCCCGTACAGGACCTGCAACATGTGGTGGTGCCTTATGCTGCTGAAATGTAGGGTTTCGCAGGGATCGAACGAAGGGTAGAGCCACGGGTCGTAACACATCTGAAATGTAGCGTCCACTGTTCAAAGTACCGTCAATGCGAACAAGAGGTGACCGAGACGTGTAACCAATTGCACCCCATACCATCAAGCCAGTATGGCGATGACGAATACACGCTTCCAATGTGCGTTCACCGCGATGTCACCAAACACGGATGCGACCATCATGATGCTGTAAACAGAACCTGGGTTCATCCGAAAAAATGATGTTTTGCCATTCGTGCACCCAGGATCGCCGTTGAGTACACCATCGCAGGCACTCCTGTCTGTAATGCAGCGTCAAGGGTAACCTGAGCCACGGTCTCCGAGCTGATAGTCCACTGCAAACGACGTCGAACTCTTCGTACAGATGGTGTTTGTCTTGTAAACGTCTCCTTCATTTGACTCAGGGATCCGTTACAGCCATGCGGATAAGATGCCTGTCATCTCGACTGCTAGTGATACGAGGCTGTTGGGATCCAGCACGGAGTTCCGCATTACCCTACTGAACCCACCGATTCCATAATCTACTAACAGTTATTGGATCATAACCAACGCGTGCAGCAAAGTCGAGATCCGATAAACCGCAATCGCGACAGGCTACAATCCGACGTCTATCAACGTCGGAACCGTGATGGTACGCATTTCTCCCCCTTACACGAGGCATCACAACAACGTTTCGCCAGGCAACGCCGGTCAACTGCTGTTTGTGTATGAGAAATCGGTTGGAAACTTTTCTCATGTCAGCAAGTTGTACGTGTCGCCACCGGCGCCAACCTTGTGTGAATGCTCTGAAAAGCTAATCATTTGCATATCACAGCATCTTCTTCCTGTCGGTTAAATTTCGCGTCTGTAGCACGTCATGTTCATGGTGTAGCAATTTTAATGGCCAATAGTGTACATTTGGATCACTTGGAGGCCCTTATAGTTAGTTAGTTGGTACCGTTCTCCACATGGCAAGCGTGAAGGTAATTCCTAAACGTTTGAGCCTGTCTGTGGAATGCAATGGAGGCACACACCCATCCGGAAAACCCCTGTCAATGTTAAAGCACCAGGCCACTTCGGCTATCTGAACATGCATTCTGTCGCAGCCCAAATTTCCACGCGTCACACACTACAGTTGCCCTGTCCATTAACCTCACTGCTCAAAGCTTCGCTTAATTTCTGCAAGAGGTCGAACGACACGTGAATCAAAGGTATCATCCTTTTCCGACAACGTGTATATACGCTGAGATGACAAAAGTCATCGGCTAGCGATGAGAACACGTACAGTTGGTGGTAGTGTCGCGTACACAACGTATAAAAGGGCAATGCACAGGTGAAGAAGTAATTTATGGTCGGGTGCCTCTATCGCGATTTAGGCCACACAACGGGAAGTAACAGACTTTGAACGCGGAATGGTAGTTGGAGTTGGACGCATATTGTTAGGGACTTCAATATTTCGAGATCCACAGTGTCAATAGTATGCAGCGGATACCAAATTTCAGGCATTACTTCTCACCACGGACAACGCAGTGCCAACGGCCTTCACTTAACGACCGAGAGCAGCGGCGTTTGCCTAGAGGTTTCGGTACTAACAGTGCGTGAAATAACCGCAGGAATTAATGTGGGATGTACGACGAACTTATCTTTTAAGACAGTGCGGTGAAATTTGGCGTTAATTGGCCTTGGCAACAGACCACCGACGACAGTGCCTTTCCTAATGGTTTGGTTCAAATGGTTCTGAGCACTATGGGACTTAACATCTGTGGCCATCAGTCCCCTAGAACTTAGAACTACGTAAACCTTACTAACCTAAGGACATCACACACATCCATACCCGAGGCAGGATTCGAACCCGCGACCGTAGCATTCGCGCGGTTCCGGACTGAGCGCCTAGAACCGCGAGACCACCGCGGCCGTCGCCTTTCCTAACAGCAAGACTTTGATTGGGCCGCTCCTGTTGCGCTCGTCTCTGCATAAGTTGGACCCTTGACGACTGGGAAACCGTGGACTAATCACATGGGTTTCCAAAATCTTGTACATGGCTGCACGTTCAGAGACCGTGAAGAGTTACAACTGAAAGAAAATTAGCCCTCGGTCACTATTTTTAACAAATTAGCCTGGTTTCGACACTGCTAGGAGCGTCTTCCTCATAATTTAAAACGAAGAATGCTTTGTACTCTATAACATGGTCACAGAATTATGACATATAGGTACTGCCAGTCTTTCACGACTATTCCGTACTTATACTATATCACACATTTTTGGTCATAATTCTGTGACCATGTTATAGAATATAGACCATTCTGAGGAAGACACTCCTAGCAGTGTCGAAACCAGGATAATTTGTTAAAAATAGTGACCGATGGCTGATTTTCTTTCAGTTGTAACATGGGTTTCCATTTCGTTGGTAAGAGCTTATGGTAGGGTGGCGTGGACCCCACGAAGCCATGGACCCACGTTGTCAACAAGGCACTGTGAAAACTGGTGGTGGCTCCATAACGGAATGGGGAGAGTTTACATAGAATGGACTGGGCCGTCTGGTACAACTGAACCGATCAGTGACTGGAAATGGTTATGTTCGATTATGTTGGAAACCATTTGCAGCCAATCATGAACTTCACGTTCCCAGACAACGATGGAATTTTTACGGATGACAATGTGTCATGTCACCGGACTACAATCGCTCCCGACTAGTTTGAAGAAGATTCCGACAGTTCGAGCGAATGGTTCGGGCATCCAGATTGGTCGACGTGAATCTCATCCAATATTTGTGGGAGACAATCATTAGGTCAGTTCGTACCCCCAATCCTGCACCAGCAACACCTTCGCAATTATGGACGGCTATAGAGGCAACATGGCTCAATTTTTCTACAGGGAATTTCCAACGACTTGCTACACTATACCGGGAAGAAGAAGGTCCCACACGCTATTAGGAAGTATCCGATGAGATTTTTCACCTCAGTGTATTCCATGTGTGTGGTGTTTGTTCCTTCGGACATGTCCGAAAGAAAAAACACCACATATATACAAACTTAATAAAAGGTTGTATAATGAAAATTGCTTCTTAATTTCTTATTTGTAGACAGTGTAGGTGACCGCTCTGTTAAGTTATTGTAAAACCTAAATTTTTTCGCGTTCAGATATCGGGCCTCTCTTGTGTGAAAAAACTTAAATGAAAATATATCCAGGTCGACATGGAATGTTTGTAGTTTGTCAGGAACAGAAAACAAACAAATAAATGCACTACTGTGACGTGAGTGAATGCGGCAAAAATAAGGTCAGCTTCCGATGATAGCACAGGACGACACAGTACCCCGCCCCTCTCCCCCCCCCCCCCCTAACAACATCAAAACTTTCTTCTCGAGAAACTTTCACGGTGACGTCGCAGTTGGTTCCCTTCCGTGCCCTTGACGGCGTCTGTGAATGCTGCCATTTGAAATGCACTGCGGAATTTTTGATGTTCCGTTCCATCAAGTGTGAATTGGCCTTGACGCATCGTATTAGCTGAAATAGTGGAATTATCCTGCTTGAGAGGTACCGGAACGTCGTGATAGGCACATTTCCGAGATTAATGTTTCCAAACTACACCATAAGCGAAAACCGACGTAAATGTCGATCCTGGGCCTCGAGTAACCGCTAATTGCACAATGCGTGCAAGGTTCGTAAACAGCAAGCAAGTGAGAAAACTAATATTTAGTGGCATTGCCTTGCTACGTGCGGTTCGTGAAACTTTGTAGCCTAGCGTGCATTCTTTTTTTTGTGTGTGTTTCGTCTAAAGCGATCCGCCTTATGGCTTCAGAATAAACAGTCCTACATGCATGCAATCGTGTACCACGTGACAAAGCGCTCGTAAGATTAATTAATAACTGCAGGCCAGGACTGCGACTTTGTTTGACACAAAGCGTTAACAGGTGTTGCCTCGCCTACCGTTTTGTGAAACGGGGTATTTTTATGCTTCTTTGACGTTTATAAAAATATCCTTTAGAGTAAAAAAACTGCAGTAGGTACGCTTTTCAAACAAGCTTTGTTGGTGTTATATTGTTACTCTGCAGGTAATTTTCTCACGAGGGCGTACAGTTTTCGTCATGTTGACGTTTAGAAATAAACCACGCAAAGCCTACAGAGCTATGCATGAAAAACAAAGCATTAAGTTTCACAGCAGGGAAACCGTCACACGCCAAACGAAATTTTTCGATATGCATAAGCCTCGAACAAACAGAGAGACGTATTTGGAAACCATTTTTAGCGTCGAATAGCAACTATCACAATATTATGAAAATTTGCGCAGATTCCCTCTGGACCATCCAGTGTGATACGTAGTTATGGATGGTATAAGTGAGCGAATGGCGTGAATATGACATTGTGTCCCGTTAGGTACGATCCCAGAAATTGCCTGAAGCGGTATGAGCAAAAGTTTGACAGATTTGTATATGGGTATCAGACGCCTAACTCTACGCCGTTCCTTTCAAATACGAATGTGATTACTGTCTCTTAACAACTGTGCCCCAAATCGTCCGTCTCCTGTCTCTCGATGAATATTTCAAGGCTACGACCCCAGTACATAATCCAAGTGCACTTTCTAAGGCTATTTATTATGATATCCTTGTCCGAAAAGATTTTTTAATCCACCTGAACGACTACACTCCAAGGTAGCGACATTCTGTGTGTGAACTTGTTTATCGTCCGCCACGTACTTATGTTGTTGCTTAGTTATATCTTCATTATCACCATCTTTATTCTAACGTTGTCCTGTGTTTTTGGCGATAGCATTTTTACGTACATTTATGGTATGGGAAAATGTATGAGACAGATGAAACTGCCACAGACATATGTACGAGACAGACGAAACTTCCCCGGGGATCAGTTCCATACAAGGCAGGTGTTCACAGGTGCGAATATTACTGAACATCAGTTTTGTACGTCATGGTTGCAAAATGGTAACACTAATTATATACAGATGATTGGATAGACAGGTACAGGCTGATCTCACAGAAAATCAGTTAGATTTTCGGTGAAGTGTAAAACTTGCAAGGAAATATTAACCACAGTACTTAACTGCGATTGGGAAAATGCGAACTTATATTTACATGATATGTGGAGTTAGAAAAACCTCTTGACTAGAACACAATATTCGAATTTGTATGTATGAAATTGGGGAGCGAAACGTATTCTACAACAAGTACAGAAACAAGACTTCACTTGTAAGAGTTAACAAACATGTAATGGACGCAGTAATCATCCTAGCTTTACATTGATGAAGCTTTGAGGTAATTAAGCAAAAATCACGAAGCGAACTAAAATTCAGAAAGAAGAAATATAAACTTTGCCTCTTGCTGATGACATTGTATTTCTGTCAGAGACAGCAATGTACTTGGAGGAGCAATTGAAATCAATTTGCAACATGTTTTTATAAGTTTTAGATCCTATGATGACAGCGTAGATCTGGCGAAATCAATTGCTAACCATCTTACTAAACTTGATTCTTCAGAAATAATACTATTTTCATAAGACTGTCTTTTCCTTTCAGTGGGAGGTTACAAAGACACTCTAAGTTTTTAAATTACCTTTTCGTACAGGCATGGTTACGATTACCAATACAGATACATAGAAGAATTGCATGTATCGTGTACAGTTTTTAAGATTCAGTTTGTTCTAAAATAGTCGTTTTGACTTCGATACATACATAATGTTCAGTTCTCTTTTTTTAAACGCTACCATACCACAAAATTAATTATTTTTCATTCACTTCAGTGTTTCATCAAGTGTGAGTGTACAATTTTTTTCAGTATTTGTAACCCTACTGATTTGGCTACTCCCGCTCTCAAGGATGGATAGTATTTACCTCTCAGTTAGTTGTTTGTTTAAATGGTGGCACTATAATACTGAAGTGCAGCCTCGTATTTTGCCTATTATGTTTGTTGTAAATATGATGTACTCGTTTTATTCAGTAAGCATATAGATATTATGTGTTAATTAGAAATGATGTGTGTTCAGTAACCTGTATAAATTACTTTGCGTTCTGGTGTATTATTCTGGGTTAATGCTGGTAGGGAAAGTCAAGAAAAGCAATATCGTTGCTAAAGAGTAGGGGCGCTTTCTCTGGACGCTAGTGTGATGTCACAGCAGAGAGCGCATGGGACTTACTCGGTTGTGAGACGTAAGAGTGAGCACATGCAAGCGGCGTGCACAGTCAGGACAGTGTAAGGTCCAGTTGTTACTAGCGAGACACGAAGAACATTACGTTTTCTGTTTTTACTGCAACTATAACTGTGTGTCGTCGTTGCCGTCACTGTTGTTCTAGTTTCTGTAGTTACCTCATCCTGTTTGGCGCCTCGTCCTCCTGTTTCGTGCTTCAGTCTGTTCTCAGCGCTGTTGAAGTAACCTTGTCTTCCAGTTCCATGTATTCTAACAAAACATCGAGGGAATAGCGAGAAGAATTACTGAGTCCGAGTCTCACAAGATACACAAAGAGTCAATAGATCTACGCACCCCGTTCCACACTCAACACGTGTCTTTACCTGATGCATAATGACACAAAAAGAAGCATCAACTAACACCTTTCCAAAATACAGTGTCTTGACTTATAGTCAAAAAATTATGCTCCTGCTAAATTATGACTTCTAATTTCAGAACTGTATAAAATACACAAAAATCTTCACCCATCAGCTTATTAGTATTTTAACTATCCTTCAATTTAGTAAGCAAACACTTACACAGATTCTAAATGTATGAAAACTAAGTAAACAACAATGTTGACATGATGACACATTTTAACCTACAACTTATTGTTGCGTGGCCCCGTGGACCACATTAATAACATTTTCAGGTACGAAGATATATTAAGCTTAAAAAAAAGCGAGAAATACATCAGTATTCGCCAACCTACTCCCTTCTTTGTTAATATAATACAAAGCACATGCAAATGATATAAAAACAGCCGTGTATTCGCAAATCACATATGCCTTTACAAAACATATAATTTTCTTACAATGCTAGCTTATCCACTCCCACACATCATAACATGGTGTACATTCAGCTGAAAGAACTTCAAACTACATAGACTAGTACATTCAAATACCCGAAAAATCAAACAAAACATTGTTATTGTAACAACGTAAACATAGACATTCCAGCGCTGCTAAGTCACTACCTGACAGCCAGACGAACGTATTTCTTCCATAATGCCTTTTGTTTCAATTAGTGTCTCCCGAATTTTTATCTCAATATCTTTCTCCTACACTTCCTGCATTTCACTATGAAGATACGATACCAAAACATTACCTGCAATCACCAACATTTTTTTCTGCCATCTCCAGTAATAGTGTCTAGATCTTGTAGGGAATGTACACAGTATTTGTGTATAAGAAAGAGAAAGTTTGTACCCATAGTCATGTTTTTGGAGAGACCTAGATTTACCAGAAAGACTTGTTTCACTACTTCTTCACCCATATTTGCGTCTAATACATATGCAGTTTTGTGTAATTATTTTACTGAAACAGTATTAATATACGACCCGTGCCTTTTGTAGTAATGTGCAGAATGAAACAATCTTCTGTGATGAAGAAGGATAGATTATATAAAGTAGGTGGTGGTGTGTTTGTGTCTGTTGATAGCGGTTTATCTTGTAGTGAAGCTATGGGTAGAGGTTATACTCAACAGCCGTAACAAAATAATAATTGGCTCCTTCTACCGACACCCCGACTCAGATGATAATAGCTGAACGGTTCAAAGAAAACTTGAATCTCATTACAAATAAGTACCCAACTCATACAGTTATAACTGGTGGAGACTTCAACCTCCCCTCGATTTCTAGACGAAAATACACGTTCAAAGCCGGTGGTAGACAGAAAACATCTTCCGAAATTACACTAAATGCTTTCTCTGAGAATTACTTTGAACAATTAGTTCATGAGCCCACACGAACTGTAAATGGTTGCGAAAACACACTTGACCTCTTAGCCACAAATAATCTTGTTCTAATAGAGAGCGTCACAGCGGATACAGGGATTAGTGAACACAAGGTCATTGTAGCGAGGCTCAAAACTATATCATCCAAAACCACTAAAAATAAACGCATAATACATCTATTTAAAACAGCAAATAAAAATTCGCTTGATGCCTCCTTAAGAGAGAGTCTCCACTCTTTCCAAGCTACTTATGTCAATGTAAACCAGATATGGCTCAAATTCAGTGATACAGTATCGACAGCAACAATTATATTAATACCACATAACTTAATAAGAGATGGGACTGATCCACCGTCGTACACAAAATACGTCAGAGCACTGTTGTGGAAGGAACGAAAAAAGCGTGCCAAATTCAGAAGAACGCAAAATCCCCAAGACTGGCAATGTTTCAAGGAGGCTCAAAATTTAGTGCGGACGTCAATGCGAGAAGATTTTAATACTTTCCACAATGAAATATTTTCTCAAAATATGGTAGAAAACCCAAAGAGATTCTGGCCTTATGTGAAGTACGCCAGTGGCAAAAAACGGTCAATAACGTCACTGCGCGATAGCGATGGAAATGTTATCGATGATGATGCCACTCAACCGGGGTTACTAAATACTGTATTCCGTAATTCCTTCACGAAAGAAGACGAAGTAAATATTCCAGAATTCGAAACCAGAACAGCTGTTAGCATGAGTGACATAAAAGTAGATAGCTTAGGTGTTGCGAAACAACGCAAATCAATATCGTCTTTCTTAGCAACCATATACAACCGCTCACTTGACGAAAGGTCTGCTCCTAAAGACTGGAAAGTCGCACAGGTCACACAAAGATTCAAGAAAGGAAATAGCAGTAACCCATTGAATTACAGACGTATTTCACTGATCTCAACTTGCAGTAGAATTTTTGTAGTATATACTGTACTTGAACATAATGAATCACATTAAAGAAAATGATTTATTGATACATAACAAACACGGATTCAGAAAATATCGTTCTTGTGCAACACAGCTAGCTCTTTACTTCCGTGAAGTAATGAGTGCTGACGACAAGGGACCTCAGATCGATTCCATATTCCTAGATTTCCAGAAGGCTTTTGATAGCGTTCGTCACAAGCGACTATTAATCAAATTGCGTGCATGTGGAGTATCGTCTCAGTTGTGTGACTGGATTCGTGATTTCCTCTGAGAGAGGTCACATTTTGTAGTGATAGACGGTAAATCATCGTGTAGAACCGAAGTGATAATCGGCTTTCCGCTAAAGAGTGTCATAGGCCCTCTGCTGTTCCAGATTTACATAAATGATCTAAGTGATAATCTGAGCAGCCCCCTTAGACTGTTTGCAGATGACGCTGTAATTTACTGTCAACTAAAATCGTCGGACGATCAATTCCAATTTCAAAATGATCTATAGGGAAATTCTGTGTGGTGCGAAAAGTCACAGTTGGCTCTAAACAAAGGAAAGTGCGAGATATTAAAATAAATCCGATAAATTTTGGGTATACGATAAATCGCACAAACCTAAGGGGTGTCAATTCGACTAAATACCTGGGAATTACAATTGCGAGCAACTTAAATTGGAATGACCACATATATACACTCCTGGAAATTGAAATACGAACACCGTGAATTCATTGTCCCAGGTAGGGGAAACTTTATTGACACATTCCTGGGGTCAGATACATCACATGATCACACTGACAGAACCACAGGCACATAGACACAGGCAACAGAGCATGCATAATGTCGGCACTAATACAGTGTATATCCACCTTTCGCAGCAATGCAGGCTGCTATTCTCCCATGGAGACGATCGTAGAGATGCTGGATGTAGTCCTGTGGAACGGCTTGCCATGCCATTTCCACCTGGCGCCTCAGTTGGACCAGCGTTCGTGCTGGACGTGCAGACCGCGTGAGACAACGCTTCATCCAGTCCCAAACATGCTCAATGGGGGACAGATCCGGAGATCTTGCTGGCCAGGGTAGTTGACTTACACCTTCTAGAGCACGTTGGGTGGCACGGGATACATGCGGACGTGCATTGTCCTGTTGGAACAGCAAGTTACCTTGCCGGTCTAGGAATGGTAGAACGATGGGTTCGATGACGGTTTGGATGTACCGTGCACTATTCAGTGTCCCCTCGACGTTCACCAGTGGTGTACGGCCAGTGTAGGAGATCGCTCCCCACACCATGATGCCGGGTGTTGGCCCTGTGTGCCTCGGTCGTATGCAGTCCTGATTGTGGCGCTCACCTGCACGGCGCCAAACACGCATACGACCATCATTGGCACCAAGGCAGAAGCGACTCTCATCGCTGAAGACGACACGTCTCCATTCGTCCCTCCATTCACGCCTGTCGCGACACCACTGGAGGCGGGCTGCACGATGTTGGGGCGTGAGCTGAAGACGGCCTAACGGTGTGCGGGACCGTAGCCCAGCTTCATGGAGACGGTTGCGAATGGTCCTCGCCGATACCCCAGGAGCAAGTGTCCCTAATTTGCTGGGAAGTGGCGGTGCGGTCCCCTACGGCACTGCGTAGCATTCTACGGTCTTGGCGTGCATCCGTGCGTCGCTGCGGTCCGGTCCCAGGTCGACGGGCACGTGCACCTTCCGCCGACCACTGGCGACAACATCGATGTACTGTGGAGACCTCACGCCCCACGTGTTGAGCAATTCGGCGGTACGTCCACCCGGCCTCCCGCATGCCCACTATACGCCCTCGCTCAAAGTCCGTTAACTGCACATACGGTTCACGTCCACGCTGTTGCGGCATGCTACCAGTGTTAAAGACTGCGATGGAGCTCCGTATGACACGGCAAACTGGCTGACACTGACGGCGGCGGTGCACAAATGCTGCGCAGCTAGCGCCATTCGACGGCCAACACCGCGGTTCCTGGTGTGTCCGCTGTGCCGTGCGTGTGATCATTGCTTGTACAGCCCTCTCGCAGTGTCCGGAGCAAGTATGGTGGGTCTGACACACCGGTGTCAATGTATTCTTTTTTCCATTTCCAGGAGTGTAATTTTGTGGGGAGGGCGAATCAGACACTGCGCTTTGTTGACAGAACACTTAGAAGGTGCAACAAACCTACTAAAGAGACAGCCTACACTACACTTGTCCGCCCTCTGCCCGAATTTTGCTGCGCGGTATGGGGTCCTTACCAGGTAGGATTGACGGAAGATATCGAAAAAGTGCAAAGAAGGGCAGCTCGTTTCGTGTTATCGCGCAACAGGGCTGAGAGTGCCACTGATATGAAACGCGAGTTGGGCTGGCAGACACTCAAGCAATGGAGGTTTTCTTTGCGGCGAGATCTATTTACGAAATTTCAATCACCAGCTTTCTCTTCCGAAGACGAAAATACTGTGTTGACACCCACCTACGTAGGGCGAATTGATCATAATAATAAAATAAGAGAAATTAGAGCTCGAACGGGAAGATTTAGGTGTTCCTTTTTCCCACGATCCACTCGAGAGTGGAATGGTAGAGAAGTAGTATGAAAATGGTTCGATTAATCCTCTGCCTGGCACTTAAGTGTGAATTGCAGAGTAACCATGTAGATGTAGAAGTCCTGTTGTCCTACAACAGGTGAAGAAACCACAGACTCTTTTCCTATAGACGAACAGTTACGATACTACTTGTGCGCCCACCTAGCTGCAGGCGCGTGGAAAAACGTATTTAACGAGTGGTCTCTTCAGATTAAAACACGCACTCTTGGGTACTCTGAACTATTTTCAGTGCACGAGACTGATAAGGTAGGTAGGGGTAAAGCCCCACAATTTTCAGTTTTTCAAATATTGTGGTAAATGTGGGGTTCATTTTCCAGGGATTTCAAATGTAAGTCATCGGTTGGGATGTTACCTATAACCCATCCGTATTCTATGTCCGTCTGATTATTAATTACAGCCACATTTAGCTAAAATGAAAACTGGCGTAAAGGCCAATAGTGCCGTTCTTTTCTCCATCTGGGATAAATATTGATAAAAATGGATGCCTGCATAACGAAAACATTTGAAATAACCCGTTGTAAAATTGTTGCTTTGTACCCCAGTTACCCAACACAACACTGGAAATGTCTCGTAAATTTGAACACAATGCCTAAAAGTACTTGTACAAAATTAATACTTACTTCTCAGCGAAGGAAAGATTAGTATACTGAGGCTAGGTTATCTAGGTACGTAGTAAATAATGTACATTGTTAGTTTCTCTGAGCCTTCCTTGATGTCTCACAGTCTTCTTCTTCTTCGGATATTTATTTTCCAAATAGTATGTCCATATCAAAATCTGAGCTGCTTCCACAATGTGAGATGTTTGACTTGTTTTGAAGAATAATCGGCTGGCTGTTTTCACTGTTTTCTTCCTTTTATTGGCAGTGTTGTAATAAAATCTAGTTCACGTCGTTTTGTTCCTATAGCACAAATCTTTTCTTTCTTTGTCACGGCTTTCCTTCTTAGTAACAAGCCTTTAGTTTCCCATGCATCCGTCTTCCATTCTTTATTTATGAGGTGCCGGCGTTAGAAGCTCAGATTTCAGCGCTTTCTCAGAACGTTTCCCATAAATCTTTACTTTAGACAACAGATTATATCTTCAAATGAGACAATCTTACGTAGTGTGTCTCAACTATCCCTTTTGCTGAGTTTGTCATGAAGAATTTCCGTTACATTGTTTTAGCGGTGGGGATTTAATACCTGCGTGGATTTGCCCCACTTCGCCATTTTCTTACAAATGTGCCATTGCTGATTTTGGAAAGCAATTCGGACAGTTATTTTTATGGGAAGCTGAAGATTTAATGCAGCAGTCTCAACGAGTAATTTGTCGATTCTTTGTTTCAAACACTAAATTATGCAATTGTGAAATAAAGTATTAGGGAAGATGCATGTAATTTGTAAGAAACTGACTTACCACATATTCTCACACCTCTGGATCGACCTGCCGAATTTTCCTGGAACAATAAGACAAACCTACCACCTAGTACTCAACTCCTGGAAAGCTGGCAGTCAGTTCAGAAACTCCGTACAGGATTTTGTCCTACGTGGCGATGTACCCCCAACCGTGTCCCATATGCGTTCTTTTGGGAAGCTATGTAGTGCGATTGCTGTCCAGGGCAGTTGTTGTACGCTACGAAGAGGGTATACCGTCGCAGGAGCAGTGTCCTGCTGAAAAAGTGCATCACCCTCCTGTCGAAGAAATGGATGGAAAAGGTGGGGCGGAATGGACTCCCTGATATGATGGGTGAATTTCAAAAAGCCATCAAAGAAGATTAAATCAGGTTTTTGTTCCTGAGAACTGCATTCAACGCCATTTTATTTTCATTAGGTTTTGAAGATTATATCATCCAGGTGAGAATGGCAAGCGTGCCACATATTGAGTCGTTCAAGCAAGTGTTCGAAAACTTTACTCAGCATATCCTGCTTTCGTCCAGCGATGGCATCTTTTAAGTGTCCGCTTAAGAGCTTCCAAGTTTCTTGGTCGAACTTTTCAAACCTCTGCTTTGAGTAACCCCGAAAGAAAAATGTCTTAGGGGCTCAAATCCGGAGAGCGAGGAGGCCATGGAACATCCAATCGTAAGGAGATAAGGCGGCCGGGAAACCGTTTTTACAGAATTTGGCATGGACGACGGGCAGTGTGAGCCATAGCACCAGTCTGTTGAAACCATAAATCTTCTGTATCATATTGCTCACCATAACCTTCCATTTTTGGGAGTAAAAATCACCCAGGAACTCACAATAGCGCACACAGTTCACAACAATACATGCACTTCTAGATTCAAAAAGTGAGGCCCAGTAATGCCTATAGAGGAAACATGCACCAAATTGTCACACTGGGGCTCTGCGGAGGTCTTTGGTGAAGCTGACTAGAGTTTACAGTTGCCCAGTAACGAAAATTTTGCTTATTTACTGAGCCAGATAGGTGAAAATGTGCTTCGTCGCTGGACCACGAAAGAGTGTCGGGTTGCACAGAGGCTAAGATTGCATTGCAAGCATATGTAACTTTCACCCAGTCTTCAGCACGACGTTCTTGAACAACAGCCAACTTGTAGGGGTGTAAATGAAGGTCAGAGTGTACAATTCGCCTTACTATTCTGGACGATATTTCAAGAGCAATAGCACGTTTCCGCGTAGTGCACGATGGAGACTGTTCAGTGGACACTCTCACTTCCACAATGTTCTCAGGTATCCTCACACATTTAGGTCGACCAACTGGTTTTCTAGAAAGTGCACATCCTTTCACCCTAACACAAGTGATCACTTTCGTAATGGTTTTAACACCAGGAGCCCTGTTATGACGATTCATATTAAACAGTCCACGACACGCACTCTGCGTCGCCACCACACTATCATAGCCTTTAAAGAACATTTCTGTGCAAAAGCCTCGATGCTCACCAGAGCATGGCATGGTGACTACTGAAAATGGTCGTTTCCCCCACATAATGCCACTACTTCCACCCCGCTACTGCACGTGCGCGATCTTCAGTGATTGTTTGAACCTAGAGAGTCCATTCTGACCCACCTTGTAATACGGGGATAACAGCGTGTGCCATGTACCCTGCTGAAACACTGCATGCAACAGCTAGTTGCATATGATGGCCCCCAACACTATGAAGTTTGTCATTTGGCAGTGGAAAGTGTTGTGTCTTGACAAGACAGCCTAGACACAATGAGAGGAAGCCGAAAGGCACGCGCTACGCTCACGCAGATGGGCGTGAGGTCTGAAACAAGATACGTAATGAATGCTATAAAGAAAAGTACGTAGCTGCTGGAATTCTTAACTTTAATCCATCCTTGTGGTACATCTGGAGATTGTGGCGATACAAGTGAGACTCTTTAGATACATGCAATGTTACTAATGGCGCCATGCTAGGTCGTAGCCATTGACTTAGCTGAAGGCTATTCTAACTATCTGCTCTGCAAATGAGCGAGGCTTCGTCAGTGTAGTCGCTAGCAAAGTCGTCCGTACAACTGGGGCGAGTGCTATTCCGTATGTCGAGACCTGCCTTGTGGTGGCGCTCGGTCTGCGATCCCTGACAGTGGCGACACGCGGGTCCGACATGTACTAGTGGACCGCGGCCGATTTAAAGCTACCCTTAGCAAGTGTGGTGTCCGGCGGTGACACCACAGAAAGTATATATATCATTAAAGACGGCAGTTTTGTTCGAAATTTTTGCCATTACGTGTGTCCTTGAATGCCTGAACGCATTAATAGTATGTTGCTCTTTGGCTACCAGAGGTTGTAATAGGTGCAGACGCCAGAGACAGCGGGAGTCTGTTGCGAGAAAGTGTGCTGAGTTGTCGGTGAGCGAGGAGATCTGACGGCGGACGTGCTGAATATAGATTGAATTTTCTTTGAGTTGCTCCCTTCTGTGCCTCAGGATACAGGATGATTTCAAGATGATTTCATAGAAGGACGACACATTTTGGAAAAAAGGTTGATTACTTGCTGGAAGTGACAACTGCGAACTATTGGAGCAAAAAGATTACATTTGTTCAACAGTATCTAGGTTTTGGTATCCAGAGTGAATTATCAGCCAAGCGTTCAGTATCTTTATTACTATCCGTTGCCGTCCATTTTTAAACGCATTTTGTGGGAAAAGTAAACAGAAAATTTGCAGCTTACGTGCAGTTTGTCTTACTTAGTGTTCACCGTTTACGATAACGCAAAGGATGATCATAGTCTCACGTTATATGAGTGCGATCTACTTCTGTGTCATCAAAAGGATCTCAGCCTTACGTCAGTCTCAAGTCCACTTCTCACTCATTTGCTGATATTTCACTGACGTTTAATCTCGTAACTTGAATAGAAATTGCAGCATTACTGAAATTCACGCTTTGCACTATTGCGTGGGCTGTTAGCTGCGTACTTGGAAAGATAACAAAATTCTCATTTCGAAGGTAACTTCAGATGAATGATTAGGCAGTCAGCTGGACAGAGGCTTATTTCAGGATGATGCAGTTCAGCACTTCATACTCTTACAACTGAACAAGAGAGACCAGGGCTACCTTATCCATTCCATGCAAAAAACAACCGTAGGGCATAAAGGAACTTTCTGAAATGGAATTTGGAACAGTATTCATTTGCTAAATTTTCATATAACGCAGTATAAACATTTTATAACAGGTCATCATTTCAGTACGTGATACTTACCCAGTGTGTTTTGATTTTTTGATGACGAAGCCGTTCTGCGTAGTTGATTGCCATTCTTTGTATTCAGTTTCATTAGCAGATAGATACAGTTTGTCGGCCGGAGTGGCCGAGTGGTTCTAGGCTGGAACCACGCGACCGCTAAGGTCGCAGGTTCGAATGCTGCCTCGGGCATGGATGTGTGTGATGTCCTTAGGTTAGTTAGCTTTAAGTAGTTATAAGTTCTAGGGGACTGATGACCTCAGAAGTTAAGTCCCATAGTGCTCAGAGCCATTTGAACCATTTAGATACAGTTTAGAGTGATTGGCACGACAGACGTTGATAGCAATTCACACAGTTAAAGTTTGTACTCAATAATAGGGCAGCAAAGGCTACTCTAGATCAGAATACATACGTGGTTTTGTAATCAGAATTTAGAACCACTGCTTTCGTATTGCTAGCAGTACGATGAGACGCCGTATTCTTGTAGAAACATTAAAATGAAAGTTTATACTACTGCTAAAACATATTAGCATATTGTACTGTAATGGTAATAACAAACATTTTGAAGTAAGGGTCTTAAGGCGTAAAGTCAGCGCCAGCGTGCCAGTCGTGAACGACAGAGAAGAGAAGGCTGTGAGAAGAGGTCAGCCAATCGCACACTGACCGACCTCCCTCCAGGTCGACAACGCGACAGCAGTGGCCCTTACGTGAAGACGACATAAGCGCCACCCCCGACTGGTGGCAGCCCACTTCGACAGCAGCTTCAACATTATCTACTTCGCTAGCCGACGCGTCGTAGCCACTTCATTAGCACTCTCTACGTAGCACAGTCACTGCTGTTCAGTTGACAGACTTTTATTAGAAGCGGTCGCAAGGACCAGAAGTGTTACTTGTGTTTGTCTATTCTTAAAAAGACTAATTGTTTTGTATGTCGCCCTTTAGCTGCGACGCATCTTGGTAATTGCGCTTGTAGATGACCATGTCTAAAGGACTACAAGAATTCTCAGATCAAAGTTAAGTATTTGTAACTGACTTATTGTAATAAAACTCATTAATACGAGTTGTCTGATTCCTAGGCACAACAAAGAGGTCCTGTGACATCCAGTTATCTAGTTTCGGCATGTAACTTTCAACCTGTGCGTCGTGAGTGAATGCACTCTGGAACAGACAAACCACGAGGTCTACACTATACACGTGTACGTCCAAACTCCCATACTGACAGAACCTCCTGTCACCACTAAAGATGGTCGAGTGCACATTCCGCTTTCCAGTCAACTGTTTCACGATACCAGACTAGCCTTGCTCTGACGGCGTCGTGGTGTCGCCGGTAGGGTAGCCAGAGGTAAGTCGTGATCTGAAACTCGCTGCAGACAGTCGGTGCCCAGTAGTTTCTAATGACACAGAAGATGCAACACGCGTCCATATTTTGCCCCAGTATGATGTTACGTGAGTCACCATCGCTCTCACGATCCATCCCTGATGATGATGATGATGATGATGATGTTTGGATTGTAGAGCGCTCAAACTGCGCGGTCCTCATCGCCCGTACAAAGTTAGAATTTTTACAAAGTCCAATTTTTACTCAGTCCAATCTAGCCACTGTCACGAATGGTGATGATAATGGCGAAATGATGACAACAACACAAACACCCAGTCCCTGAGCAGAGGAAGTCCCCACCAGGCCAGGACTCGAAACCGAGGCCCCGTGACCCAGAGGCAAGATGCATCGCTCTTCGTGTGTGCCTGTACTACGCAGCATATATTGCATATATCAAACACTGTTGCCACCTAACACAGCACTTGAGAGTGTTGCGTTTTGTTATTCCCGCATGTATTATCATCAGCGTTTTCCTTGTCCTGTGCATAATGGGAATGAACAAAGCTTTGCTCGAATGAAAGACACCACTGTTCTCCTCGTGCAATTCTCTGTCAGTTGGATACGTCACTTGAGCTTCTTTCCATCGGAGATACACGAGTTGCGTACAACGTGGCGGCTTCCAAATAGCCAACTATGTCGGTAACATAGTTCAACAGGTTGTCCACGTGGTGTTACCGTAAGGAACCACACTTGCCAGGTTGCAGGCTTCAAATCGGCCGCGGTCCGTCAGTACACATCAGATCCGCGAGTCGCCACTGTCGACGCTAGCAGACCGAGCACCGCCACTTGGCTGGCTTTACGAGACAATCTAGCGCACTAGCCAGTTCTATACCCGACTTTAATAGGAATGGTTCACTTGTTATAGCTTCAGAGATCTCATTTGCAGAGACGCCAGTTAGCATAGCCTTCAGCTAAGTCAGCAGCTACGACCTAGCCAGGCGCCACATGCAGTTTATGCATTGACAAGCAATCAGAATTGTAAAGAAGTATTCGCAGTTCGCTCTATGACTGCACTTGTAAATATTATTGTACAAAGTCAAGATCGACGTTCACTACTGTGCAGAAATAAAGCTAAGTATTTAATTGTATTCCTGTCTACTACTTTCTAATGACCTAAGATGTTCCAGACACATCCGTCAAGTATAGTTCTTTGATCCTCACGTCAGCCTAGTTGATCAATGAGTGCAATTAATGGCCACACCTCCTGATCAGACTAAGAGTCAATTTGCGTGACTCATCCGGGTCACCTTTTTCCATGAGGCCCATAGTTCCACCTCATACATACAAGTCCACATCGGCAACTCATAAGTCTTGAACTTAAATTTTTATTTATATATTTATTTTCAGATATGCGGTTTCACACCTACGGAGCACACTGTAAAGGCTTTAAAAAGTATGATATTTTCCTACATGAACTAGTATTGTTGAATACTTGAAGGAAAGTTCCAATAATTATGTGTCCGGAAACAAGACCTCATGATGTATAGGTCGTTTTGTCGGTGAGGGACATACACTTTGGTAAACACATTAGCAAATAGTGTATATTATCAATTTCTTCACGATGAAAAGCGGTCATTGTTGGAGAACATTACCTTTGCAAAGACACAATGACTGTGTTTTATGTGCGATGTTTTCTACGGACCGTGCGGCCGCATCTCGCTGCAGCATTTCATGGGGGATGTGTTGGTCCAGGGATTTCGGTAGTATGGCCTGCCCGTTCACCGAACTTGAATCTGTAACATTTCTGGCTGTGGGCTCAGTTAGAAGAATTGCTGTTTGCTCTAACCCATCGACAATATGCAAACATTACAAACGCAGGTGTCAGGCTGTGAGCTCATTTAGAAGAACTGCTGTATGCCCAAAACCATCGACAATGTGCAGACATTACAGACTCGCGTGACCAACACATGTGTCGCAATCCGAATGGAGGCAGGTATCTGTGAAAGAGTGCGTGATTCACTACGTACAACTGCCGTACGATGTGTTGGGATGCGTGACAACCACATACATCGTTTCCTGTAGTGTCTACTTCTTCGTAACAGACACATGTGAAAGGGACGACATATTGGCCCATATCTCAGCATGTACTAGTTGCCGGACATACAGGGTGAATTAAAATTCCTGTCAGAGGCTTTTCGGGGTATTGTAGAGAGACTTAGCATATCAGGTTTTGGCAAGGACGTCATGTCCAGAAATGGATCGTTTGGATGTAAAAGGAATTTAAGGATCGGATCACTTTCAAACATCCCGTCTCACGCCACTCACACAGCGGAGACAACGGACTCTAAGATGTGTGCTGTAGGTACTCAAGTCACTGTCAATGTCTCGTGTGCTTGTCCTCGGATTCAACGTGACGAAGGACGCCCTCTTCAAAGTCGAGAGTGCATCGCGCCCGAGGAGTACCACATCCACCTCTCCTAGTTTCGAACGTACCGGTTCCTCGCCGCCGCTGTTGCAGACGGAAATGGCGTGTGATGTTACGATTACAACACGAACTGTCGGCGACGACCTGCCCTCGGTTCGTGTGTGTATTGCGAAGCGGGATATTTGAAAGTGATCCGATCACCAAACTTATTTTATATCCAAATGGTACATTTTCGTAAACGGGTTGCTTATCAAAACTTCATCTACTAAGTCACCTCTAAGACTCGTAAACTCCTATAAGTTTGTAAAAGGAATTCTGGGTCACCCAGTACAAAATACAAACCTTTTTCCAGATTTGACCAGTATTCCCACCTGAAAGAATTTTTATATCCATCTGTAAAAGAGGAATTCTTAGACAATCACTTTGTCATCCGTCCATCTAACAGTGTACCCCTTTTGCTCAGGAGCGACTTAAGTTATCAAGCTGAAATTTATGTAAAATATTGAGATCTGCGGTCCCTTGACGGTGTGGGAACCTTGCGCTTCTAAGTCAGTGGAATCAAGATATACGGTCAGTTATATCAGCTATTTAGACATTCACAAACTCACTCCTGAAAACCTATAGGGACCACCTGCTGTTGACCCAGAGGCGTGAAGTTTGGCAAGAAGCTACGTTTCACAGTACATGTAAAGGAAAAATCAGAAAACGGTAGTTTTTTGTTATTTCACGTAAAAAGGTTTTGCCGTTTGTTGCTTGTCTGTCCGTCTGTTAAGTCCCCTTTTCCTCAGAAATGGATAAAGGTATCAAGTTGAAATTTATGTCGAATACATTGCTTTACGGTCCCTTGGCGGTGTAAAATAATTAAGGTTGGCCAATCGAGTTGGTTCCCAAAGTGCTCCTCCAGGACATCAAACACTCTCCTGCTTTGATGTGGTCGAGCTACGTCTTGCGTGAACTACATCTTGTCGAAATCAGGATCACTTTGGATAATAGAGATGAAATCATCTTCCAAAACGTACCGTTCGGTAAGCACCGTCCCATCAAGGAATATCGCACCGATTACACAGCTCTACAAAATAAATTTTTTTTTTCGTTGCCAGGGAAGTTTGAACGAAAATGGGATATTGTTATGATACTCATTCCGAGTATATTTGCACTTTTTCCAAATTGGCTCTGGTTTTTGAGATATAGGTTATTTGTGGAAATGAGAGTTTCATGTGGATAATATCGACTGCAGGGTCCATATATGGTGTAATGTATTTGCTACCTGTTTTTTAATTAGTGATATTGTACTATCTTTATTAAACAACTGTGCTCAGGGAGTGCATCTGTGTGGTTGAGGATTACATCATGCAAACATCACACTGTCAGCATGTGTTCAGTCCTGTTGTGCGGTGCGTGTGTTGAAGATATTGAGGGTTGTGCAGATTGGAATTCGGCGGTACTCGACATTCATTTGTTGGCCGAGGTAATCCCCGCAACAGCCGATAGGTAGCGTTCAGTGTAAACAAGAAAAATGGCGATGGTCGAAAGTCACACACATGTGCAGTGCAGCTTCAAGGAGACAGAACCTTTTCATCGTGACGTAGCAAATAAGAGGTGAGTATTCATTTCACACAAAACAATTAATGATGTTTGTTGGATGTGATTGACATGCAAATACAAGAAAGTTCTGCATAATATGTAGTATTTGTGCAATTTTGTTTTAGGAAAACATGAGTTCTTCACGCCGTCTTTGCGTGAACCATCCAGATGAGTTCTGCTACATTTGTGGTGAATACGTTCTTCAAAAGAACAGGAAGAATATCACTCCTTTTGTGAAGGAAGCGTATCTGGCATATTTCGGAATTAAACTTGGAGATCGAGACAAGGCTTGGGCACCCCATAAAGTTTGTAAATGCTGTGTGGAGTGCTTACGGCAGTGGACAAAACGAAAAAGGAAAAGCTTAAACATCGGAGTGCCTATGGTATGGCGAGAGCAGAAGAACCATACAGATGATTGCTATTTTTGCATTGTTAATGTGAAAGGTTTTAATAGGTTCAAAAAACGAAAGTTGGAATATCCCGATTTGGAGTCAGCAAGAAGACCGGTGGTGCACAGCAACGATGTTCCTGTACCAACCTTCACAACATTACCCACGCTAACATCATCAGATGACGATGTGCACGGCGAGGAATGTACTAGTAGTGGTTCGGAATACGAAGGACGTGAGACACAACCCCAGCAGTTCGACCAGAAGGAGCTCAGTGACTTGATACGAGAACTCAATCTTTCAAAGCAAGCATCAGAACTCTTAGCATCCAGGCTTAAGGAAAAGAACTGTCTTCATCCAAGTGTTAAAATAACAGGTTACCGGACGAGAGAAGAAAACCTTCTTCCATACTTCAACCAAGAAGAGGTTATAGTGTATTGCAGCAATATACCTGGACTTTTACTTGAATTGGTGCTGCCGGAATATAGACCAGAGGACTGGCGTCTCTTCATAGACAGTTCCACTAGAAGTTTAAAATGTGTTCTCCTACACAATGGCAATCGTTACGCATCTATTCCAATTGCCCACTCAACAAAACTTTGTGAAGCATATGCTAACATCAAGATGGTTCTGCAGAAAATTCAGTATATGCAGCACCAGTGGTTGATTTGTGTTGATTTGAAAATGGTGAACTTCTTGCTTGGACAACAAAGTGGATACACAAAGCACCCATGTTTTACCTGCATGTGTGATAGTAGGGCAAAGCACGAACATTGGAAGCAGAAAACATGGCCTCCAAGGGAACATATGGCTGTTGGTGAAGCAAACATCATTAATGAACCTCTGGTTAGTAGGGACAAGATTGTTCTTCCACCATTACATATTAAGTTAGGACTAATGAAGCAATTCACCAAAGCTTTAGACAGAAATGGTAATTGCTTCACATACATCTGCAATACGTTCCCTGGACTCAGTAGTGAAAAACATAAGGCAGGAATATTTGATGGTCCTCAAATTCGCAGGCTCATCAACGATACCAATTTTACAAATGTCATGACTGTCACTGAAGCATCGGCCTGGAACAGTTTTGTCGCTGTTGTAAAATGTTTTTTGGGCAATCATAAAGCTCCCAATTACGAGGAACTGGTCAAAAACATGCTCACTAACTTTCAAAACTTAGGAGCTAACATGAGCATAAAATTGCACTTCCTTCACAGCCACTTGGATCGATTTCCTCGTAATCTAGGTGATTTCAGTGAGGAACAAGGAGAGCGGTTCCATCAAAAAGATATGAAAGGAATAGAGGAAAGATATAAAGGAAGATGGGACAGGCATATGATGGCAGATTATTGCTGGAATCTGCAACGTGACTGTTCTGAAGAGACCTATAAAAGGAAAGCGTGCAGGAAGCGGTTCGTCATGGACGGAAAATGATATACTTATAGAGAAACTTTTCAATTATGTTTTATACGTGGACAAATGCCTGTCAGGTTTTCATAGAAGCTATTTATAAAGATTATTTTCTTTTTTCATTGTAGTTTGTAGCGCTCGAGTTCAGTATTAGCAATTTTTTCTAATTTTTTGAATAAATCATGCATTATCTCAAAAACTAGAGCCAAATTGCATAAATGGTTGCTATATTCGTCCTCAGCACCACTAACCCATCCCAAAGCCACTCAAATATCCTTGGCAAGAAAATGAGTGTTGACCAGTGTTATTCCATGACTGGAGACTGCACACCACACAGTCATTCGCTGAGTGTGAAGAGACTTCTCGATCGCGAAATGCAGATTCTCAGTCCCCCAATGCACCAATTTCGCTTATTGACGAGCACATCCAAGTGAAAGTGGGCTCTGTCGCTAAACCAAGCCATACACGCGCATACTGATTCCCATCATGCCCAGCGGCACAACCGTGCAGTTTGAAAGTCCTAACGCAAACTGTCCAGAAGTTCAGACGGTTTTATTTCATATAAGTTAAAATCTTCTGGGTTATTAGGCCGCGTCATGTTTCTTCTAAAACGTTCGACGTTTCGACCCCTCTGCTGGGATCTTACTGAGGATCTTTTGTGTCCACTACTGCTAGAACACTTTCAGAGACGAGTGTCGCGTCCACTTATAAAGGGAGAGTCTTCTGGCGTTCGTGCTGGAGAAGTGATAGTATTCGTTAAAAAAACACTCTAATATACCGCGGAATATACCGCAAATAAGAATGACGAGGAACCGTCTTCTCACTCCGTCAGCTTACCGTTAATTTCTGGTGTTACTGACCGCATAAGCAGAATTTTAAAGAAAAATGGTATTCAGACATCTTTCTCTTGTCAAAACAAAATAAAAGCCTTTTTCCGACGGTAAACGAATGCACCCGATTACCTGCACAATGCAGGCGTCTACCAAGTGTCATGTGGCTGCGGCAAAGTGTATATAGGTGAAACGGGAAGAACCTTTAAAGAACGCATTAAGGAACACGAACGGCACATGCGGCTAAAACAAAGTGCAACATCGGCAGTAGTGGAACATCACGAGAGCAGTAGCCCTGACATCGATTTTAGTAACGTACGTGTACTGGCTAAAGAAACAAACATTCGTAGAAGAAAGGTCCGAGAAGCGGTTGAAATTTCTAAGAATGCATCTAATTTCAACAGAGAGGACGGCTATAGGCTTTCGGCATCGTTGCTCCCCGCCATCAAGAAATACGCGACCGCGGGATGAGTGGCATAAACAACGCACTGCTAGTCATTTCGGCGGACAATAATAGTTTGGTTACACATTCCCCCTCTCTTGCTCTGTCCGTTTAGAATGTAGCCACTGATGACGCCCAACCAATGGCGTTAGCACACATTTCAACCAATAAACCTTCTCCAGCATAAGTGTGGACTAGGGGCTTTCTATCCAATGACAATGGACGGCCAATGGTATCCACAGGAGATGAGCTACCAACGCCCTTTCTTCTGAATCAGAGCGGGAATGCTAGCCTATGACTATGGCCCAACAATGGTAGCCATATGAAATTTACCCAATACTATCATTTCTTCAGAAAACTCCCACTTTATAAGTGGACGCGACACTCGTCTCTGTCAGTGTTCTAGCAGTAGTGGACACCAAAAGATCCAGAGGAAGATCCCAGCAGAGGGGTCGAAACGTCAAACATTTTAGAAGAAGCATGACGCGGCCTAATAACCGACAAGATTTTAACTTTAGTGACAACGGCCACGAAAGCCTGCAGACTTACATTATTTCATATAGTTAATTAATTGCCACCCAGTACATAAGGCCTAGTCGGACTTGTCTGGTTTTGTTACTTAAGCACACTTACAGACTCGGTCACAATAACAATAAATGGCGACGTAAAACACATTGTACACTGCAGTGTAAAACGGTTGGTTACGACTACTTGTGAGTTGACCGCGAAATCGACTGCGAACTGCTCCTTGCTGGTCTAGAGCGCAGCGCAGCCCAATGCAGATTCTCGCACACCAGTAGGCAAATTGACTTGTCTGAGGCACGGCGCATCGCCAGCCGGCGCCTGATAAAGAGGAATTTGCGAACCAGCCTCTGCCCCTCCTGCCCTTCCCTCCCCACAACCGCCGGAAGAGCCAGCACTCTAATTACTTAACGTCAGCCGCACCTCAGCGGTGAGCAGCCGAGCCGAAGTTTGCACTACACTGAAAATAAACTTCCGCGGTTTCAACTTCCGAGTTGTAATCTTCAGCAAACAAAATTTTTAATTAGTTTCCCCTCCTTTGTGCAATGAGGCGCGCTAAAATGCAGATACAGGCTATAAACTTTCAGGACTCCGCACCGACTAGTTGCCACCTTAGCGCCGCAAAAAAATTATCACTAAAATTCTATTGCTTTTGAAATTGTCCGGGAACAGGTACATAATTCAGGGTGTCATGGTGGAATCAGTGCGACATATAAATAGAGTCTGCAATGGTCGAAGATTGATTATATAGCACTCTTCTCAGATACACAGTTCTGGGGAATTGAAATTAATCTAATAATTAACATCCAGCTACAACTGTTTGACGGAAAGCGATACATCGATTATCAGCGTTGATGACTGCAATCTACTTTAGATTCCTAGTACTGCTAAAAGCTTTTCGCTGGTGGCAAGTCTGGTATGAAATGCAGTCAGCCTGGTGATGCCAACTGGTGAGCTACTTCACCGATTAGTAACGGCTCCATGGTTTGGAAAGTTGGTAAAACGGCCGGAAGAGCAATGTGCTGTCCCCATGCTCCCTCCATACCACATCAGCGTGCCACTGGAAGATAACTCAACATCTTCCAAACCATTGGATTGGTCCTATCGGCCATGACACCGAATTCCGCATTTGGGCACCTACAAAATCAGTTGTGACACACATGGATTACTTTTTGTAGGATTACGTGAAGGACCTTCTGTATGTGCAATCTTCCCAAGTCCTGAACTCAAGATACGCATTTCAAAAACACTCGCACTGGCCACACATAGTTGGTCGGTCGGTTGGTTGGTTGATTTGGGTTCATTGGGCCAAATAGTGAAGTCATCAGTTCCATCGGATTAGGGAAGGATGGGGATGGAAGTCAGCCCCGCCATTTCAAAGGAATCATTCTGGCATTTACCTGAAACGAGTCAGGGAAATCACGGCAAACCTAAATGACGGTGGCCGGACGCGGAGTTGAACCATCGTCTTTCTGAATACAACTCCGGTGTGCTAACAACTGCGACGCCTCTCTCGGTCCAACATATGCTCCAGAATGTGTCCGTCTGACAAAGGAGGTCAATGTGGAACATCTATAATATATGCAGAAAAAA
This sequence comes from Schistocerca serialis cubense, assembly GCF_023864345.2. Taxonomy (NCBI): domain Eukaryota; kingdom Metazoa; phylum Arthropoda; class Insecta; order Orthoptera; family Acrididae; genus Schistocerca; species Schistocerca serialis. The sequence goes on from NC_064642.1 coordinate 736,030,765, forward strand.
TTGGAGCATTCTCTTACATTTACAATTATTACCAGCACAAGGTTCCCTAGAAATGTTGCTAGACACGTTGAGGCGTTATAGAGGGTCTCTTGACGAACAAATGGAGGATAGGAAGCGATATTTGGAGACGACATTCAAAGACGCTACGGAGCGTCGAAGTTATAGGCGCCGGCCCGTGCCACTATGCCACCCCTTTGGCAGCAAAAATGACTTTCTACGCAGCTGTACTATAGGCGGAAAGCCTCGCAATGTTGTTTGTTATTCAGTGACACCGACTGACTGCCACGATCACCAGTGGAGAAGACAGAGTTAACTGCTGCGTAGACAGGCCTTGTCTCCTATAAATGAGATGATCAGATGCCTTGGTGTATGACACTTTCAAACAAAGGCATTCATCTGTATTTTATTTCTCTGCTGTGTACCGAGAAGCACTGGAGGTTTTAGGGGCTTCCAGGAGAAAAATAAATTTTACATAAAAACCTTTGTCTGAGACTGTCATCCACCAACGCAACTGAACATTTCTTTTATATGAAACAAAGCCTGCCTACCCAGCAGGTGGCTTCATCTCCTCTACAGGCGAAAGTGGCAACGAGTCGCGGTTACTGAATAACAAACAACTTTGCGAGACCTTTCTCTTACGGCGTACGAAGTCACGTTTGCTGGTGAACGGGTGGCATACAGACAGGCGCCAGCGCCCATCACTTCGATGCTCTATAGCTTCCCTGGAAGACTGTTACTTGACAGAAGTTCCTATCCTCGAATTGATCCTCAAGACATCCTTTACAGTCCATTGAAGTTTGTCAGTAGATCCCTGGGGTAGCTGTCCTGTACAGTGACCTTTTGGAAAAATTATTGCCTCACATTCAGACAAGGGCAAAATCAAGAAGACAAAAGTCTGACGAGCTCATGACCGATTCCAAATTGTATTAAGAAGCGGATAATTTCTTAAGTCCCTTGGTAATGATTCTCATGCCCGATGGTGGTCCCAAATCAGATGTATATTATGAAGACTCCGTTAAACGTTCTGTTGTGGACTGACAAGACAGCCAGTCCACAGTGACGGGTAACCGAAAGGCACGCGCTTAAACTCACGCAGGCTGGCGTGAGGTCTGAAACAGGATACGTAATGAATGCTATAAAGAAAAGTACGTAGCTGCTGGAATACTTA